>NC_038049.1:9406299-9559220 GCF_002211085.1 Panicum hallii
GGCTGGCGGCCGTCCTCGACGTCAACCAGCAACGACAACGCTGCGGGAGCCAGACCTGGCGGGAGGCAGCAGCCACCGCAAGGGGGTCAGCCACGACAAGCCCATCATCGACTCCTCCGGAGGATCTGCGCCAACACATCAATGAAGGCCGCGATGCGCGCACCGTGATTTCTTCCAGGCGCAAGACCCGTGAAGAAGTCAAGAATGAAGGTACTGACTGTAGCGATCGATTTCCTGCTTTTTCTGCTCGTTTCAGCAGCTACAAGTACCCGGAGGGCTTCAAGCCGATCGCATCACCAAGTACGACGGCAAGCAGGCTCCCCAGCAGTGGCTTCGTTGCTACTCCACGGCCATTGACGTGCGGGGGGCTCAAATATCACCAAAGTCGTCTACTTCCCGATGGCTTTGGACCCTGCGCCGCTCACTTGGCTGGAGAGCCTCGGCAGCAACACAATCGACTCCTGGGAACGACTTAAGAAGGCCTTCATCGATAATTTCCAGGGAGCAATTACCCGTGCAGGTACTCGACACGATCTTGCCCAGTGCAAGCAGGAACGTAACGAGCTTCTACGGTCCTACACGCATCGCTTCTTCGACGTCCGCGCCACCATCGCGACATCTCGGAGGAGGACATCATCGACTGCTTTTACAACGGCATCACCGACCCGAGCATATACAGAGATTTCGGGCGGAACAGGCCGAAGACCGTTGCGGGCCTTCGTGATATGATGCACGATTGGTCCGAGCAGGAGGAGAAGATGCGGGAGCGGTTCCCGCGGCTCCATGACAGCAATCTGCGGCGCCCAAACGACAACCGCAGCGACAAAGGCCAGTGGGACTTTTCCGGGCCACCCGAAAACGAAAGCCAGATGATGTCATCGCGGCTATCGATCGTCCTTCGCGGGCAAGAAGTCGACGACGCAGGAGGAATTCGAGAAACTCCTGCAGAAGAAGTGCCCATGGCATCCGGGCGCCAGCCATGCCGCCATTGACTGCTACCACCTTCGGCGGACGTTCAGCAACACCGGTGGTGGAAAGAAGAATAAGAAGCCTGCTGACAAAGAACCCGAGGATGACGATCACGATGACCAGGGCGTAATCCGAAGTTTCAGGATGCCTCGAAGGTCGTCAACGTTATCTTCGGCGGTGATGAGGATTTCGGTTCCAGGAGGGACCAGAAGCTGCTTCTTCGGGAGATCTTGTCCGTCGAGCTGGCGGTACCACGGCCGCTCCGTTGGTCGGAGGTCCCCATCTCGTTCTCTCGCGACGATCAGTGGACGAGCTTCTCGGAGCCCGGTAAGTTCCCATTGGTCCTGGATCCTGTGGTGGCAGAGGTCAAGCTTACCAAGGTCCTCATCGATGGCGGAAGCGGGCTCAATCTCATCTTCGTCAGTACTCTGAAGAAGATGGGCTTGGATTTCAAGGATATGCTGGTGCCAGCAAGTCTCCCTTTTACGGGATCATCCTAGGTAATGCGGCGCATCCGCTTGGCACGGTGGTCCTCCCAGTCACCTTTGGCACGCGGGAGAACTATCGTACCGAGTTCATCAAGTTTGAGGTGGCTACTTTTGATTCCTCTTACCATGCAATATTGGGTCGTCCGGCACTAGCTAAGTTCATGGCAGTGCCGCACTATGTTTATCTGCTTCTTAAGATGCCAGGACTCGGTGGAGTGCTCACCCTCCGTGGCGACTTGAAGAAGTCATACGACTGCAACTAGGAGGCGATCCAATATGCTTCGACTACTCGTGTGCCAGATGCTTCGGGAGAAGTACTCGCGGCCGGCAGCAGCTTTCCCAGTCTGGGCTGGAAATTCCCTCCAAGAAGGCCAGCAAGTCGAGCATCCAGTCGACTGAAGGCGTGGCCCTCAAGTCGATCCAGCTCCAGGAGGGAGATCCATCTAAGACCGCCGTCATTGGCGCGGGCTTAGGCGACAAATAGGAATCGCGCTCGTCAGCTTTCTTCGGGCTAACCGAGACATATTCGCATGGAAACCTGCGGACATGCCAGGGGTGCCCAGGGAGTTGATCGAGCATGCTTTGAATGTAGACCCGAAGGCCATGCCCAAAAAAGCAACGCCTCCGAAGGTTTGCTCACGACAAGCGTGAGGCCATTAAACGAGAGATCGCTAAACTCCTCACGGCTGGATTCATTAAAGAAGTAATTCATCCAGAGTGGGTAGCGAATCCCGTGCTTGTAAAGAAAAAGAACAATGAATGGAGAATGTGTGTCGACTACACCGATCTCAACAAGCATTGCCCAAAAGATCATTTGGGCTACCGCGCATTGACCAAGTCGTCGATTCGACGGCTGGGTGTGTCCTTCTTTGTTTTCTTGATTGCTACTCAGGGTATCATCAGATTGCGCTCAAGGAGGAGGACCAAATCAAGACTGCATTCATCACCCCGTACGGGGCTTATGCGTACAAAACAATGTCTTTTGGCTTGAAGAATGCAGGAGCAACATACCAACGCGCGATCCAGATGTGTTTCGCGGATCAGCTGCACCGGAATGTTGAGGCTTATGTGGATGATGTGGTCATCAAGACAGGGATTCCGATAGCCTGATCGAAGATTTGGAAGAAACATTTAGTAGTCTACGCAGATATCGGTGGAAACTCAATCCCACCAAGTGCGTCTTTGGAGTACCTTCTGGGAAATTGCTTGGGTTCATCGTCAGCAACCGGGGCATCGAGGCCAACCCTGTCAAGATCACGGCCATCACCGATATGGAGGCTCCGGCCACAATCAAGGATGTGCAGAAGCTGACAGGTTGTATGGCGGCCCTAAACAGGTTCATCTCCCAACTCGGGGAGAGAGGACTACCTTTCTTCAAGCTCCTAAAACGCCAAGACAAGTTTCAATGGACGGAGGAGGCCGAGCGAGCTCTACAAGACTTGAAAATTCACCTCCAGTCGCCTCCGATCCTTACCGCTCCGCTACCGGAAGAGGATCTACTACTCTACATTGCGGCAACAACCATGTTGTCAGCAGTGCTATTGTAGTCGAGCGAGGCGAAGAAGGCCATGCGTTCGGAGTGCAGAGGCCCGTCTATTTCGTCAGCGAGGTCCTCTCCGAGTCCAAAGTACGGTACCCAGCTATTCAAAACTCTTATATGCAATTTTGATCACATCAAGAAAGTTGCGCCATTACTTCGACGAGTACAAGATCACTGTGATTACGGACTTCCCGCTGGCGGATATTCTCCATAATCAAGATGCCACGGGACGCATATCTAAGTGGGCAGTGGAACTGGGGGCTTTGTCAATCGACTTCAAGCCACGCACTGCCATCAAGTCACAGGCTCTAGTCGACTTCATGGCTGAATGGAGGGAGAATCAAGTCCAACCCAGTGGACAAGCCAGAGCACTGGACCATGTATTTTGATGGGTCCCTCAAGCTCGACGGCGGAGGCGCTGGTGTCTTGCTCATCTCCCCACGAGGCGAACAATTGAAGTACATCCTTCAGATCTTATGGAAGGTATCTAATAATGAAGCCGAGTATGAAGCCTTGCTTCACGGGCTTCGTTTGGCGATATCACTAGGGATCAAGCGATTACTTGTGTATGGCGATTCTCTTCTTGTCGTTCAGCAGGTCAATAAGGAGTGGGACTGCAACAAGGAAACAATGGATGCATACGTCCAGGAAGTGCGCAAGCTGGAAGGCAAGTTTTCTGGCTTGGAGGTTCACCATGTGCTACGGGAGCACAACGTTGGCGCGGATATCCTGTCCAAGTTAGGGTCAACGCGCGCTCAAGTCCCGCCGGGAGTCTTCGTCCAGGAGCTTGATCAGCCATCCATCAAGCCTTCTCCGCAAGTAACCATCGACTCGGGTTCCCAACAACCTGATCGAGAGGTTCTGATGCTGGGGAGGACTGGCGAGCGGCTTTCATCGACTTCATTCAAGACCAACGGCTACCAGCGGGAATTGACGCTAAGAGTGCGGAAGCGGCGCGCGTCTTAAGAAGAAGCAAGGGCTTTGTCCTGGTCAACGGCAAGCTCTACAGGCGTGACGCTCGGTCAGGAGTTCTTATGAAGTGCGTCACGAAGGAAGATGGGTACGACATACTACGAGAGATCCATGAAGGCGTCTGCGGCAACCATGCGGCGTCAAGAATGCTGGTTGGGAAAGCATACAGGGCCGGCTTCTGGTGGCCCACTGCAGTCACCGACGCGGAGGATCTCGTGCGCAGGTGTCAAAACTGCCAATTCTTCGGCAAACAGACCCATGTTCCTGCTCATAGCCTCATCACTATACCACCATCGTGGCCTTTTGCTTGTTGGAGTCTCGACATGATCGGGCCCTTCACGACGGCGCCAGGCGGCTTTACTCATGTTCTGGTGGCTATCAACAAGTTTACGAAGTGGATCGAGTACAAGCCAATCGCCAAGCTCACGCCAGACCGGGTTGTTGACTTCATCTCAGATATTTTGCATCGGTTCGGCTTCCCCAACACTATCATCACGGACTTGGGGTCAAATTTCACGGCCAACCATTTCTGGGAATTCTGCGAGAACGCTTGCATCGAAGTCAAATATGTCTCAGTTGCACACCCGCGGGCCAACGGACAAGTCGAACGGGCGAACGGCTTGATAATCGACGGTCTCAAGAAGCGACTATACGATGAAAACAGCAAGAAGGGAGGCAAATGGGTACACGAGCTGCTGCATGTAGTCTGGGGGCTTCGGACTCAGCCGTCCAAAGCCACAGGCCAAACACCTTTCTTCCTTGTATATGGATCTGAAGCCATTTTACCAGCCGATATCATGTGGAAGTCCCCAAGGGTTGAAATGTACAATGAAGGACGAAGCGAGGCAGTTAGAGCTCGATTCTGTGGAAGAAGCTCGTTGCACCGCCCTTGTCCAGTCAGCCAGGTACCTGCAGGGGATCCACCGATACCATGATCGCAACGTCAAGGAGCGATCATTCAGCGTTGGCGACCTGGTTTTGCATCGTATCCAGGACGAATCTGGCCTACACAAACTCAATTCAAGGTGGGCGGGCCCGTTCGTCGTCAAGCAGGTCACACGGCCAGGGTCGTATCGACTACAATGCCCCGAGGGCCAGGACATCCCAAATTCCTGGAACGTCCAACACCTGCGCAAGTTCTACCCATAAGCAAATACCTGGCGATATCCGAGTTCCTCAGGGGATTGGAAGATCTCCTTTCTTCGATGCATATTGGAGGCTATGAGCCACAATATTCGGGTTGAACATTCATCCTCCGGCGCACGACATCTACGGCCACGAACCAACACTCGCGTAGATTGGCCGCTCGTCGTGAATAAAGTTGTGACTACATTCACAACTTATCGACTTTACTTTTTGTCGAACCATCTGCTCCGGCTAAAACTCCTCGATATATCGAGTTCCGCCGCGACCTTGGGTGGTCGCACGCGACCGAAGTCGCACTTTGTCCAACTCAGTTGATCCGCTCGACTGGCTCAAAAACAGCACGTTGGACAGGCTCGCATGAAGAGCTACCTCGACTACATCCTGAGTGGCGGCACTTAGAACAGTCATGTTTTTGCCAAAAGAATGGCCAAAACGCGGCAACGACCGCACCTGCTCCTAACAAGCCCGATCCGTCCGCCCGGGTCTTACACAGCTTACGGAGCACGCTCATAAGCAGGAGCGATTTTCGACTACACTCAGAGTCGCCGCACTCGAGCTAGTCCTAACTTTTTGCCCTACGCACGGCAATCCCGCGACGATGCTCGCGTTCCTTCCTAACGAGTTTAGGCCTACAATTTCGGGTTGTGGGCCACTTGTTAGACGAGTTCCTACACGGAGCTACGGCTACCTTCAGGGACGTTGCACCCCGGGGTAGTGTCTACTACTTGCGCCTTGTAAGCCTGGACATTCGCTCAGCATAGACACACACACACAAGTAGAGACATCGACATAAACATATATACAAGAGAACGAGTACTTGTTCCTCATACCCTAATCCTGCAGTACACTATGTACAATTTGTTCTGCTACAGGTTGGGCTTCACGCAGGTACTCTTCAAAACGCTCGTCCGAGCAGTCTGCCGCCATCCCCTGCGCAAAAATGCCTAACTACGCATTGGGCACGAAGGACTTTACATATGCAAGGGCGTTGCTTACGCAAGCGACTGGAGCTTCGGATAAGAACTTGAGCATTTTCTTCGGGGCTTCATGGAGCCGTCCCAGCAGGGGCCGCGGGCCTGCCTCGCCTTCTTCTGGCGGGTCCACCATGTCCACCAGTTCCTGGGCGGCTCCCTGGAGGTCCTCCAGCTCCTTGCGCCGCTGCTCGTCCCTCTCGCCCAGCGCTTTGACTTGCTGAAGGCAGTCGACGAACTGACGTTCTGTGTCGTCGATCACCTTCTGCAGCCTTTCGACTTCATCTGTACGATGATACAGCATATTCTTCACGTCAGTAAGCAGCTCCTCTTTGTGTTTTATTACTTTCCTAAGCTCTGTGGTGAAGATGTTTCAGCAAGCAAGTGAAATCACTAAGGAAAAGTACTCGAGGGAAGCGGGGGCCTACCTTGGTGCGCCTTCTTTTCTGCCTTGAGCTGCTCCTGGTACTCTGCTTGTTGCTCCTTGACCCGTTGTTGGAGCTCAGAGTTGGCCTCTTCAAGGTTCTTCAGGTCATTCTTGAGCAGCCAGGTCTCTCGAGTCCTTTCCTGCTTCAGCATATCAAGCTCGCGCTGCAGATAGCAGTTCTTCGTCTTCTCCTTGGAGATGCGCTTGTGCAGGGCACCTAACTCCCGCGCATCACTCACAACCGCGCGGAGTTTCTCCGACTTCTTCTGGGATTTGGTAATCACATGCTGCGCCAAAGGAGGAGAATGAGTACTAAACAACTCACCAATGCACACACCTGGAACTTTACGCGAGTACTACCATGGAGAAGTCGTATAACTCCTTAAAGGTGCTCTTGAAGGTCTTCAGGTTCTCGGCTGTTAGCAGAAGATCATCCACCAGGTCGGTGGTGATGATGTTCTGGTACCCTGGCCCGGTCCTCAGCACCCACGAGGACTCTCCGAGGGCCCGGCGGCATCCCCGGACGGCGGCGGCTGGACACCTGCAAGCATACGAAGTAGTCACCACATTGTCCCCGGACCCTGGCATCAAGCCGCGGGCGGGTAAGCGCATACCTGTACCACTGGTAGGAGCGGCACCAGGGGCCACGACTTGTTCCTCGCCACTGGGCCCGGCTCCCTCTTGCCAGGACCCGGGAGGCGGCAAGTTGGGGAGCCCCGCATCCGCTTCCGGGGCCACGACTTGTTCATCACCACCGGGTCCGGCTCCTTCTTGTCGGGACTCGGGAGGCGGCAAGTCGGGGAGCTCCGCATCTGCTTCAGGGGCCACCTCTGCGGGTACAGGCCCCCAGGCGCCGAGGGCTCGGGGGCTGCTGCAGTTGAGGCAGGCGCCACAGCCCTGCCCGGTCCCAGCTGGAGTTGCACCGCACTTGCAGCCCTGGCGACATCGACAACATGGTTATCCACGCAGGCGCGGTCAAGCTTTTCAAGCGATTGAAGCAAAACTTACAATGTCGACTTCTTCTTGGCAGCCTTCTTCACCTGCCAGGCCCGCCGAGGAACGCTCGTCGCTGATGGCGAGGCTTGGCCGGCCGATGGAGGGGTTTCCGCCACGGCAATTGTCACCACCGCGACGTCGGAGGGGTCTGTCCCCACCCTTTCGGGTTCAGATCTGGGTGGTGGAGCAGGAAGACTGCAAGGGGGTGCTGTTAGTGTTTGGCATCATTGGAACTTGGTAACTGGCCAAAACAGCAACTCCGTACCTGGAGGACTCGACTTCTTCGGCCTTGCGTTTGCGCATCTGCCGCTGGCCCTTCGGCACCAGTGGCAAAGCGCCGGCCAACTCCAAGCTCTGGTCGGAAGAGCTCTCCTGGTGCGCTCCCCCTCGGTTCCTTCACTCGCCGGCGAGTCCACGCACTCGGAGGACTCGCCGCTGCCTCGAACCATAGCAGGGCGAGTTGTCTTGGTGGCAACGGCAGCGGCCGGGCGCGGTCCTTCTCCGGTTTCTTCCCCCGCCCGCGGGCTTGCGCATTCGGTGGACTCGTTGCAGTTTTGAGCCGCAGCAAGGCGAGCCTTCTTGGCGGCTGCGGCCGCAGAGGGGAGGAGGTGATACGCTCGGGGTAGGTCCGGCTGCGGCGGGTAGCTGCAGTACAACTGCGAGTGCCCCTGCAGAAAAGTTTCTCAGTACACCATCGGCGCAGTAACAGATTTCTTCAGTAAAAGAAGTCGAACACTCACCGGCGGGGGTGGATTTTGTGCGGAGAACAGAGTGGGCACGTATGGCACGGCGTTCACGTCCAGCAGCACCCGCTGAACTCGCTGGAGCGCGACTTCGTCGGGTACCTCTTCTGTGCACATACGAGAAGGGTCAGCGGGGCCGGTGTACTCGAAGCCCAGATTACAGCGCTGCTGGATGGGTTGGACGCGGCGCTTGTAAAAGGAGAACATGACGGAGGCGCCGGTCACCCCCTCCTTCTTCAGTGCATCGATGGCCTCCAGCAGCTCCTTGACTTGAATCATTTCCATGCCGGAGGGTTCAAGGTTCCACTCCCCCCTCACCACGGGCGGTTTGCTCGACTTTGTCGGCAGGGGGGGAGCATGGTTCTCGATGTAAAACCAGAGGTTTTTCCACCCAGGAAGGTTGGAGGGGAATCTATATGCAAGGTATTTCTTGCCGGCCTGCTGTCGCAGTTGGATGCCGGCGCCCCCTACCACGGCGAGTTTTTTCGTGGTTGGCTGGGGTTTCACGCGGAAGAGGAAGCGGAATAGATCCCAGTGGGGTTCAATTCCGAGAAATGCTTCACAAAAGTGGATGAAAATGGCGATGTGGCAGATGGAATTCGGGTTGAGGTGATGGAGCTCAAGCCCGTAGTAGTAAAGAAGGCCGCGGAAGAAAGAACAAGTGGGGAGGGCCAATCCCCGTTCGGCAAAATGGAAGAATGTGACGAAAGGTTCACGGAAAGAGGGGCGCCAGTTAACAAGGTTTTTCTCTTGGAGCAACCCCTCGGAAACCAGTTTGTTCAGATTGTTAAGGGAGCACTTACTGTGTGACCATTCCTCGGTTGATGGTTCTGCCGCTTTCTTCTTCCCCTCGATCTCCGACTTCTTAGGCGCCATCTCCAATGCGCTACGCCACGAGATGCTCGGGGGCTGCAGGGAGAGGGGCGGGGAAGTTGGAGTAGGCGGATCTCCTTGGGCAGTGGCGGCGGCGTTCGGCTCAGATTGGGGTTTTGGTGGTTTTTGGCGGAATGCGGACTGAAAGTACAATTTTCCCTTCTATGGCCGCGGGGTTAAGTAACCTGCGGGATGGGGAAAAGTTACTGTTCCGAAGACCAAGAGTCGTTTTGTGGAATATTCCGAAGGTGAGGGGTCACTTGGTGGTCTGATTAGATTGAATATTTGATTAATCATTTTTTCAGGGCCAATTAGCCCGAAAGAAGGGGTTTTTCGAATCTTTGGTCTAATTGCATCATTTGTACCATCACTTTGGTCTCCCCTTACTGTGTCATCGTTTAGCCTGTATGCCACGATTTTTTGGACCCTTATCTCCAATTTCATTGGATTTGGATTCAAGGCTCGGGGGCTGCGGGGTACGTGGCATCGACTATTTATTTTTCAAGTTTCTTTGAAGGATAAGGAGGATTACAAATTAATGGGACCCTCAGCCTGATTCTCCAATTCAACCTGAGGCTCGGGGGCTACTCCATATGGAGTGCAATTTTCAATCGCACACCATAACAGAACTAAAATTCGGGGCATGAGCACCTCATAGCTTCGATGTGGCCAAGGAAGTACTCGAAGCAGGGTTTCAAGATGAAGCTTCAGAAGAAGTCGAAGACTGCTTTGAAAGTACTCGATAAGCCTGCAGTACTCAGCTATGAAGAGCTCGGGGGCTTGTCAGACCCGGGGCTACCGGGCTGGGCATGTAGCGTAGTCTACTGAGGTTTAAGAGATTAAGTTCGTCTTATCTCTTATTCATTTCCTTTATCTCTTGTTTATCCCGTTTAAATAGGAGATAGAGCTAACCAACACGGAGAGGATCTATCCGAGACATGTTCTGGTAGGATCCCTCGGCAAAGGTTGGTTGGCATCTTTGTAACCCTGGCCTCTCGGATATATAAGGGAGGTCAGGGACCCCCTCGAAACAGAAGATCATTAGGTCATTCATTCTATACAGAAGGCAATACAAGCCATACAGGACGTAGGGTGTTACGCTCCGTGCGGCCCGAACCTGTCTAAGTCTTGTGTTCCTTGCACCTTCGAGTTCCTGATCTCGGCGTCCCCTCACCCAAAACTTACCACCTTGGGTATATCCCACGGTGGGCAGCCGGTTAAACACCGACATACTCAGAGATGCCTGGGCTGGATAGGAGTATAGTTGAACATCGGCTCCCTCTTAAGAGCGAATTTCGACCATTCCAACAGCGGGCACGGCAGATGAAAGCCGAAGTCCTGGTTGAAGTAAAGAAAGAAGTAGAAAAGATGTTAGAAGCTGGATTTTTCAGGACTTGCAGATACGCTGAATGGATCTCCAGTGTTGTGCCCGTACAGAAGAAGGATGGCCGATGGCGGGTTTGCGTGGATTTCAGAGATCTCAACAGGACCACTCCGAAGGATGAATATCCAATGCCTATTGCAGAAATATTGATTAATGCAGCTGCCGGTCACAAAATTTTGAGTTTCATGGATGGTAATGCTGGGTATAATCAGATTTTTATGGCCCCTGAAGATATACACAAGACTGCATTCAGAGTACCCGGAGCGGTGGGTCTATTCGAGTACGTGGTTATGACCTTCGGTCTGAAAAATGCTTGTGCTACGTATCAGCGTGCCATGAACCACATCTTCCATGATTTGATCGGCAACTTGGTAGAAGTTTACATCGATGATGTCGTGGTAAAGTCAGCATCGGTTGAGGGACATCTGGAAGATTTACGGCAGGTTCTGGAATGAACTAGAAAGTTCGGGCTCAGGATGAACCCAAAAAAGTGCGCCTTTGGTGTGTCAGCCGGGCAGTTCTTGGGTTTTCTAGTTCATGAAAGAGGAATAGAGATTGGCCTAAAAAGCCAGGAAGCTGTACGCACTATGGTGCCACCCACTACCAAGAAGGAGCTCCAGCAACTTATTGGCAAGATTAACTTCGTCAGGAGGTTTATTTCTAATCTATCTGGGCGGATTGAACCCTTTATGGAGTTAGTGAAAATCAGAACCAATGAAGAATTCCGCTGGGGAGCAGAACAGCAGCGGGCATTCGAAGAAATTAAAGAATATTTGTCGAGACCGCCTGTGTTGGTGCCACCACAACAGGATAGGCCATTTTACATATATTTGTCAGTTGGCGATACCTCTATTGCTTCAGTGGTAATACAATTATATGATGGCAAGGAGAGGGTGGTATTCTATCTCAGCAGGAGAATGTTGGACACAGAGACAAGGTACCCCGATATGGAGAAACTTTGTCTTTGTTTATTTTTTACGTGCACCAAGCTTCACCATATCCTACTATCGGCTGAGGTAATCATCATTTGCAAATCGGATATCATAAAATACATGCTATCGGCTCCTGTATTGAAAGGCCAATTGGGAAAATGGATGTTCGCATTATCAGAGTTCGATATCCGATATCAACCCGCAAAAGCAGTTAAAGGGCAGGCGTTAGCGGATCTCATTGCTGAGTGGGTTAATACCAATATAGCAGCACTTTTTGTACGTGTCTGGGCTATGTACTTCGATGGATCAGTTTGTGGAGATGGATGTGGCATCTGCATCTTACTGGTATCGCCTCGGGGGGCAATGTATTCTTTCTCAATCAGATTACTTGCTACCTGTACCAACAACCTTGCCGAATATGAGGCGGTGCATAAAGGCATGGAATTGCTTCTGGAGGCCGGAGCTGAAGCAGTGGAAGTCTTCGGGGATTCAAAATTGGTAATCTCCCAACTTACGGAAGAATATAGATGCGAAAGTGAGCTACTGTTCCCGTTGTGGGTTCAATGCCAGGAGCTAATGGCCCAGTTCAGGTATATAAATTTTTATTGGATACCTAGGGCTCGGAATGCAGAGGCCAATGATCTAGCGCAACTGGCTTCAGGGTACAAAACTGATGGGTCAAATCATCAGGTGTACTTACTGGACCAGGGAGATTGGAGAGCCGATATCTTCAATTACTTGAAGGATTCGGCTCGGGGGGCACCCAAGAGGATACGGTACAAAGCCATGAGGTATGTCCTGATAGGGGATGATATGTTTTACAGGACCTTGGAAGGGTTATTGCTTAAGTGTTTGGGGCCGGTCGAATCCAATCGGCTCCTGCATGAAGTTCATGAAGGAACATGTGGGACTCATCAATCGGCTCACAAGATGAAGTGGCTAATTAGGCGATCAAGGTACTACTGGCCCACCATGCTTGAAGATTGTTTTAAGTATTATAAAGGGTGTCAAGCATGTTAGAGGTTCGGAAAGATCCAGATGGTGCCAGCATCCGTGATGAACCCCATCATTAAACCATGGCCGTTCAGAGGCTGGGGTATGGATACGATCGGCAAAATCAATCCTCCATCTAGCAAGGGTCATCAGTTCATTTTAGCTATCACAGATTATTTCACCAAATGGGTGGAAGCGGTCCCAATGAAATCGGTGGCATCTAAGGATGTTATTCAGTTCATCAAGGAACACGTCATTCACAGATTTGGGATCCCACAGACCATTACAACAGATGGTGGTTCGGTTTTTATTTCAGAAGAATTCAAGAAGTTTGCCGCTGATATGGGTATCAAGCTGATTAGATCGTCTCCATATTATGCTTAGGCAAATGGACAGGCCAAAGCGTCCAATCAGAGCCTTATCATGTTGATCAAGAGGAAGATTGATGGATACCCCAGACGCTGGCACGAGGTCCTGTCAGAAGCACTATGGGCATACCGTGTATCCTGTCATGGGGCGACAAAAACTTCCCCTTATCACTTGGTCTACAGGTAGGAAGCCATGTTACCATGGGAAGTTACGGCCGGGTCAAGGCGCGTAGAATTCCAGAATGACTTGTCTGCTGAAGAATATGCTACTCTGATGAGTGACAATGTGGAGGACCTCACGGAACTCAGGCTATGGTCACTAGAGAAGATTAAGGAGAATAAGGCTAAGGCAGCCCGTGCATACAATAAAAAGGTCAAACCGAAGGAATTTCAAGTAGGAGACTTGGTCTGGGAAGCAGTACTACCATTGGGAACTAAGGACGCGGCATATGGCAAGTGGTCCCCGAATTGGCACGGGCCGTACAGGGTTGACCAGGTCCTACCTGGAAATGCGTACATGCTTGAAGAATTGGATGGCGTCAAGTTTCCAGTGGCAGTCAACGGCCAACATCTTAAGAAATACTTCCCAAGTATGTGGGCTGACGAACAGTGAAGCCGATGGCACCCATCAGGCAATAAGCCGATATGGCCAGCAAACTAAGAAAGGTAACACGGGCCGAGTCGATGGCGTTTTGACAAGACAAGAAACAAAAAAGGAGGCTGATGAGTATGATCGGCCCATATGTTAACAAAAGACATCAGAACAGCCGATGTGAAACCATCGACTCTAGAAGTTTTGTAGCAGTTAATCACCACAGGTCATCAAATGGCCGATGTACAACCATCGACTTCAGGGTCACGACATGAAAATACAGAGTTCATCTTGGGCGGGTCTTCTGGAGGAAATCATCGATGGCAGCAATGGCGTCAAGGCGGATGCGGTCAACTTCAGCAATCACCGCTTCATCTTCTTCATCCGCCCCTGGCACCACTTGCTTGCTCAGGCCGCTCAGCTCGGCCAGGTCTGCCTTCAGCTCAGCGGTCAAGACTGCTGCCTCTTGTTTGGAACCTGCAATAAGATTCTTCTCCTCTTGAATGCGCTGTTTGGTGGCTCGGACTTTAGCCTCAAGGTCTTCTAGTTCTCTCTCCAGGAGATGAAGCCGCTGGGCAGAGGCAGATGTGTCAACCTTGGCGTCGAGTTCTGCTTTCTTCTTGTTGACTGATTGGCACATCTCGGTGATGATAGTCCTTAAGAGCGACTGGGAACGCCGAGTCTCAATCCGATGGCGAGCCTCAGCCACTTTTTCTCAGAAAGAAGGGAGGTACCCGGCTGGCAAAAGCTTGACTTGAAGGCTCACAGGGAGCTGGGAGTTGACCTCGTCAAGGATTTGCTTCACCGTGCTGGAATCCTAGATCAGGGCGTCGATCGGACCCGATAGGAGATCCTTCATACGAAGAAGTCGATTGGCAATGCTGGTCAAGCCCAGGGGAGAGTCATCGGCTTCCAATATGGCCGATCCGATTGAGGCAGGATCAAATGCGAGGAGCTCTGAAAGATCCAGATTCTGGCGGAAAAGAGGGTGAGCAAGGCATAGAGGAAAAAGACTGAAGTAGTCAAAAAGAATAAGGCATACCTGTCCCGAGAGAGATGTAGTGATAGCCGATGAAGGAACGATCGGCTCCTGAGGGCGCGCCCCTTCCGAAGGCTGAGCGACAACGGTAGAGGCCAGAGGAGCCACGCCTCCAGAAGAAGAAGCAACAGCCGATGAGGTGGTGGTCGGCTCTGCTGGATGTGTCTCTCGTGCAGGGAGATAGGCAGTAACTGAAGCGATGGATGGTCTTTCCATAGAAGGGCTAACAAGGGACGCGGTCACGACCGGCTCCTGCGGACCTGGCGAAGCAGCCAGGACGTCAGCCGATGCAGAAGGATCCTCCAGGGTTGCCGCACCAGGATCGCGAAGAGTGATCAAAGCCCTGATGGGCACGTCCACGTCCTCTGGCACTTCCGAAGATGAGCCCTTCTGGCATAGGGGCTCCTCCCCGCTGGAGACGTCCACGACGGCAGGCTGTAGGGGGAGAGAGTATGATTAAAGAAGACAGCCATGAACAAAAGTCCGATTACGAAGACAGGAGGAAGATCCGAACCTGGTTAGCAACTAGAATTTCTGGATTAGGGGAAGATGGCGCAGTTTCCTTCAGAACCTTTCTGACCAGGACCTTCCTCGTCTTAGCGCGAGCTCGACGGGCAATAGCCTCAGAAGATTGCCTCCGCTTGGGGGTCAGCTTTGCAGTACTGGGCTGGATTTGCATGATGCTCTTCGAAGGAGGTGGTGCGTTTTTACCAAAAAGGACCACAGGGGCGATCGCCGAGAAACGTGTGACAGTTCATGTATTTGTAACGCTAGGCAAATATTTTGTTAGTGTGAAATATGTGTTTGTTTGTATAAAGCTTATGTGTGTTTATGTGAAGCTTTTTGAAAATTTGAAGTGCAAGTAAAAAGGATATTTTTGTAATTACAGAAAAACCTAGGGTTATTTTTGCAAAATGTAATTGGATAGAAGGAACTTCAAAATAAGTAAAGTAGTTTTGCAAATATATTTTTCTTACTTTATGTTTTGTAAAAATATATATTTACCCAACAGTTGCATTAGAAATGTATGAGTTAAATTGTGTAAAAATTTGAGTAAAGTTGTGGAAATAGGGGTATTTGTGTAATTTATTAAAAGTACAAGTCCTTTTATGCAAATGTATGATTTACAAAAGTAACTTTCAAAATTACTCAGGACTAAAGTGTAAAAGTGCAAGTTATCATGACATGTCATAAATGCTTGCATTCAAGTCCTGAATTTTATAAAATTACACTTTTAGGACAAAAGCAATTCAAATCCGACTTTTGTTCAAAACTTCATGCGTAAAAATATAAATTTTGAGTTTTTGAAGTTGAGCCCTAAAGCAATATTGTAGAGCTTGAAAAACTCTCCAACTTTCGTTATGGGCATTTCTTCATTTGGGTTTTAAATCAACGGGAAATTTTATTTTACAGAAAGGCCCTTGCAGTTTTCTGTATTTACGCATAGGTCCTTGGGGAAATCCATTCCCCTTTTCTCCTCTGTTTTCTTATCACTGGCGCCTTATCTTCTTCCTGCTGTCTCCTTCTTTCCTCCTCTCACTGGCAGCACCATCCCAATCCTCATCCACTCCTTCTGCCTTATCTGTTCCCTAGCGTCTCCTCTCTTCTTCCTCCACCAGATGGTGCTCCTTTTCCCTGCCTCTGTTTTTCTTCTCCACACGGCACCAAGTCAGGCAAGCAGCAGCAGCCCAAGTAGCGGCCGGCGCTGGGGCAGCGCGCGCAGGCGGCAGCGCCAGAGCGGGGGAGCGCGCGCGCGGCTGCGGCCCACGCGAGCAGCGTGTGCGCGCAGCAGGCGCATAGGGGCGGCGCAGGCCCGGGCGGGGCGGCGGCCCACGGCAAGAGGCGCTGCGCAGGGCGCGGCCCCAGGCGCAGGCGAGCACGGGCATGCGGCGGCAGGGCGCTGGCGGCTGCGGCCCACGCGGAGCGAGGACGGCCCGTGCGGGCGGCTGGCAGCGGCGGCTGCGGCGCGGGCGCACGCGCGGGCAGGCAGGCGCCGGGCGGAACGGGCCCAGGAGGGGCGCTGGTGGCCAGAGCGCGGGCGGCCCAGGGATGGAGCGCGGTTCGGGCGGCCGGCCGCGGGAGGGGCAGGCGTGCGCCGTGGGCGCGTGAGCGCAGGCGCGCGGGCGATGTGTGCGCGGACGGCTCGCGGAGGTGGCGCGCAGGGCGCAAGGGGGGTGAGCGGCGCGGTCTGACGGTGGTCCGAGCGGGCTGGTGGCGCAGCAGGAGTAAGCGCAGCACGCGGGGGTGACTCAGCTGGTGTGGGCCGAGCGCACGCGACAGCACGCGGGCGCCAGCAAAGCCAAGCAACGGCGCATGGTGGCGTTGGAGCACGGAGATAGTACTAGGGGATGGCGCCGGGCTTGGACGGAGGAGAATGGCCAAGGACTGGCGGCACAGGGGCTCGCTGCGGTTGGCGCGAGCGCTGCACGGACGTGTGGAAGGCGTGGAGCAAACGCGTGAGCGGCACGCGAACCAAGCGGCGCTAGGGCAAAGCTCGCAGCGTGGCGGCACGGATATGCTGGATGCGAGCGACCCCGAGCGAGCAATGGCGTGCAGGACGCGTGCGAGCGCAGCAGGTGCGAGACCCGGGTGGAGGCGAGCAACCCAGAGTGAGCAGTGACGCGCGAAGTGGTCCAGGCGCGCGGGTGGGGCAGCAAAAGTGCACGGCAGCGGCACAGTAGTGGTTCGTGGGTGATGCCGAGCGAGTGGCGCAAGCATGCGCGTGGTGGCACGTGGGAGTTGGCGGTATGGGCAGGTGTTGAGCGGCCGGAGCAGAACGAACCCACGGGCACGAGCAGATAGTGTTGGAGTGCGACGTGCCGAGCAACAGCACGCGCAGAAGGAGTTGCGATGGAAGGTTTCTGCGCGAGATGCGAGAATGTGATGGCATCGACCCTAACTACGCCCCGGTGATCTTTGATGGTGCAAGAGTGATCGTGTCGAGGACGCGAGCTCGCTCGCGCGTGAGATGCACGAGGGGCAGCAAGCTGGAAGAAGAGGAGGCAAATCGAAGGTGACGGTTACGGCGAGGCGAGTCGGAAGGAGGAGTTGTGGAGTGAAGGCGGCAGTTAGGCGTGACGAGCTCGGAGGAGCTTCGATGCAACCAAGCACGGCAACCTTGCCCGGCAAACTTCTTCATCAACCACGGAATCTCGTCATCGTCAAGCTCATCTTATCGCCGATCCTGTTCATCGCGGGAATTCACTTTCCGCATGTTCTCCTTCATAACCAAGGCTACCCAAAGGTTTGCCCTAATTCGCGGAATCTTCTTAATGCCGGCGACTCCATTGCCGGAATATCGTCATTAACTTCCGGTTACCCGTTTTCCCGAACCAGGGACTTGATTGTTTCGTTTTAGAAAGTTTTAGGGTGTTCTTTGTAAAATTTCCAAAGCTTTCTTTATTTCAAATCAATGAACTTCTACATTTTATAGATTTTCGTAAGAAGTTCATAAAAGTACAAAATCAGCTTTGTTTGAAACCCTAGGTCAAAATGTACAAGTTTTATGTTATGATCTTGAGTTGAGATCTTTGATGCGTGGTTTAGGTCAAATATTAGGGAATGAATGTTTTATTGTGCTTTATATTGTATGCATGTGATATAGCTGGGAAATAATTATAGGATATATGTTTTAAATGGAGATGTGTGATAGTTAGTTAATCCTGTCACCCGAGTGCTCATATCTCTGCCTTCAAGACTTTGTCCTTGTCTTGATTGTCGCTTCCTTAGGGTTCTCTTCGTATAAAGATCCCTATTAATCTGTGTGTATCTGCTACTTAGCCAATACCTCTCTGCAACTATGCTTTAGTATTGGCTATCAGATCAGCCACTAAGCATCTGTTCCCTTTGAGTTTAGAATATTTCTGCATAACAGCTGTCAGCCGATACATTTCTTGTGATATGCTTCTACTATCGGCTGGTTAGCTGATACGATTGTTACCTTTCTAGTATAGACTACTGCCGATACAAGTCTGTTGTTCTGTCCTACATCGACTACACAGAGTCGATGTATCGAAGGTTCTGTCCTACATCGACTACACAGAGTCGATGTATCGAAGAGACACACACAATCTTAGGGTTTTTGCCATCGGCCGACCCAAACCGATTTTGGTTGCTTTTCCATATCGGTCAAACACGGCCGATCGATCCTTAGTTTCCGCTTCCTTATCCACATACTTCTATCAGTCGATTTATCGAGTGAAAGATCGGCTGTCTATATCTATCGGTCATGTACCCTCAACCACACTCCAACCGGCTGTACGTCACTCAACTATTGCCCTGACGTAATCGAGCCGATATAACCACACCTAGTTACCCAGCATAATCCTTAAGCACATCTCAAATAGAACACAACTATTTTAGGAATCATCCTTCTACCAAAATAATCGATGCTTTCATCGATCACCTAGGAAATCGATACACCTTTCCATCAGCTAAACCCTGTTGTTTCCAATCGGCTTTATTGTAATCTTCAACGAGTAGCCGATTCTAGTTGGTTGTCCCCCTAAAGCTCTGTCTAGGTTTAGTTCAGATCTTTTTGGTTGTTATGTGAATAATGTGTTAAATGAGTGTTAGATTGCAACTTTATTGTGAAGTAAGATAGTTTTGTGTGCACATTTGAATGTGATGTCGCATTGCATGTAGATACGACTACTTCGGCAACGGTATCTACAAGATCTCCCTAAAGTCTACGGAGGATGTTCCTGAAGATCAAGTAAATGTCGCCAATGGAATTAACTGAAGTCCCGAACCAAAGTTCGGAAGATGTTAACATTTCTGACTTCAGACCCACCAATAAAGGCAAGCCCCGGACATAACCTACTATTTTATTACACTGCAATCTATATCTATTTACGTATTCTATGCATTAAGTTCTTAGGAATTGCTTGAAACCCTAGTTGCGTTCTCCTAGGAACCAATGTGATGGATACTAGCTCTTGAGTCCGACTAGCTGCTATGCTAATAGGGCCAGTAGAAGTCGGGTGATTTCCTGTCACTCGCGCGATATAGGAATTGTAATGTTTATATTCCTGCAATCACTATAAGGATGACGGACGGGAGGTTTATGAGGTATCATGGTTGAGGTGATACCCCGTCTGTGTTGTTGAATCTGTTAAGGTCGCAGCGTGTGGAAGTGCGGGTTAAGTGTTTGAAAGTACTAACCACATGCCGCGAAATATGGTAAGCGGTAAGCCTAGTAACCAATCGGCCCGAGGAGTGGACATACCTCCCACCACTCGTTTTGCTTCTTCTGGTTACTTATGTTCGACTGAGGAAATACGTGTTGCAAAGGCAACCAGGAATACGGGTTTTGTAGTCGCGCTACAGACGTATGTCCTGCACGAGTGATGTGCGTATGTTCCTGCAGTCGCTTGTGGTGGCTCTGATCCACGAGTCGGAATGAAAGGTAAACGGTTGCTTCGGAACGACCCTGTGGTGTTCCAAGCGTGTGAGTTAGGTTTACCTTGCAAGGTTGAATCTCGATTCAGGAATCGTCCGCCTCTCACGATGAAATGAGACTGCTTATCCCCTTTTCCACATAGAGTAACAAGAGCAATATTATGGTTATCAAAGATGATGCTTGACCAAAGATTATACCATGCTTGCTTAGATATAGGTGCTTACTTAGAATGGATAATTAACTAGAATCTGAAAGCTAAAACTTGAAATTAAGGATCTACTCTTTGTTGCTTTTCAGCTGAAACTAAACCCAGAACCATTATAAGCTCTCATAAGTCTAGTTATGTGCTAAGTATACCCAATCCCGGGTAAACCTTGCTGACTATTAGTATACTCAGCCTTGCTAGTTTTATGTTTTTCAGGTAAAGCCCTTGAAGACCCTACTCTTTCCCTGTCATGGCCCTGTGCTCTCCCAGAAGGTTGGTCCGTGGAATGGGATCCGTCCCCGGCCAGCACTGGTGATATCGAGTGATGTCGTGCTCGGGCTTAGCATGACATCCGTCCGGACGACGTGCTGTAAATCATCGCGTATGTTTCCGCTGCCAAAAACCATAGCTTTCACAGTTAGTAATGTATGGCTTTTGAAAATACTTATAATGTAATTCCTTGTGATGTAAAATATAATGGTGATTGTATCTCTGGACTCACCTTCGTGTGAGGTAACCTTATTTGATCCTGTGTATCGGTGGTTTATCGGGACGTTACCCGACAGGCCAAGGGATTATACCGTTTGAAGCACGTTGGAGCCCTCTGGAGTGGACTCGCGTACTTGAGCTGGTATAATTCAGGTTGGTTCTGCCACAGCTGGTATCAGAGCTATAAGGTTACCCTGGAGATACATTTTACCTTAAAAATACTTTCAGCATAAAAGTTTGACCAACAAAGTATTTGGCAAAACTACGTTGGATTCGTTCAGGATTGAGCTTAGTACGTAAAGCCCTAGGGTAATGCTTATGAGGGAATTAGAGGTGGCTATAGTATATATATAATTCTAACTATCAGCATTATTTTTCTGTCAAAACTTAAATTCATGCACAACCCAACTTTACTTTCTGTAACGACACCTTCGATCGTGAGGTAAGAAGGTAAGGATCCTCAGCCAACTGAGGGAGCTTGGCCTTCCTGTCGGTGATGCGAACCGAACGCTGTTTCTCAAGCAGTGGCCTACTTGAGATGCTGCCAATGTACCAACCTTGGTTGACTACATTGGGAGTATATGGTTCGGCGCAGGGTATGGCGATCGCAGTTCATACCCCCGCACTTTGCGGTATTCCCCGTGAATACGTTATCTCGATAACGTATGTTAACGTTGTCTGTACGGCGGTAATTGTACAGATGCTGTTTCTATAGTGAACAGTAATGATTGTGGACGCTTTCATGACATGCTAGCATGAAAGGTTCAATATATACATCTTGTGGTTTTCTGCAGGTACGCTAACCTCGTTGCGTAAGCTTGAACGTAAGAACGACTAGTATATATATAGGGAGAGACGTATGTATATTGTGCCACCGTACCTAACCACGTAAGACCAAGACTACTTGGCAGTTATTTTTGTTTGTGAGGACGATAGAACGTGCATGCATCATGTTATCTTGGATTGACCTGATTGTCTTGGTTGTTACGTTGATGAACTGAAATATGTGCTTGTATCTGAATGCCTGTTTTGATTTTGTGCGGTAGGAGTCAACGTAATCTGCTAGGCTAACTTAGAGTTGAGAACGTCTTTTGTGAATCAAGTGAATTGGGTTATATTTGAATCCTATCACCGATCTTAGCTTGACAGCCAAATCAAATCCTTGATTTTGCTTTAAATCTGTTTCAGCAGAACCATTGAACTTCTCTTTTGATGGTTAAATCTTGATAATCATCAGTAAACCCTTCAATCCATCATTCAGTAATTCATCCATCTTTTCATGATGTTGTACCTTACATTATTGGCTATTCTAGTTACAACATCTGAAAGTTGCACCTTCCATTTTTGCTCAGATGATTTTCGATAAATTAAAAAGATGTATGACAATAGTTACTTTTTGAATACAATCCTCCCGGCAGAAGTTATGCATCATAACACATACCATCTTGGTCAGTGCATGGTGTTGCATCATCATCGAAAGATCCGTAGACTAACTAACGAGTGTGCTTTTAGTACAGCTTTAGGTTGTCTTCGGTTTGCTAAGAACTATCTTGTTGCTGTTGGCACTACAGGGTTGCTATTCCTCTTTTGTGGTGGTGTTTAATCACATGACCATGATGCCGTGTCGGAACCTAAGGCCTCATGTGCGCTGCAGCCACATGATTGAGCCATTAGGAGCGCACTGGTGACTAGGTCTATGTGACATAACCCCACTGCAATCTCTGTCTATGCAACTTTACTAGTGTCCTAACTTTTGATCCTCGCCCAAGAATATAGACCTACCCAGGTGTTAGTTACGAGAGAACGGTTGTAGGATGCGAGTCATATGCATCATCAACTCATGAGGGTATGCATCATATTTCATGCATTTCATACGTGCATACATTGCAAGTATCATCATCCTTGCATCATAATATATGCATCATTTGGTCAACATCATGGTACCTGCATTGTGTCATATACATCGTCTCGGTCGTGCATGGGATCCCTCATCCTCATGTTGCACCATCATCGTAATCACACATTTCAACAGTGCATCACATTCATGGTTGTATATCGAGTATTGCACTCTGAGTAGAGCATTTTGTCATTATCCCTTGATTGCATCAGTCTAAATAGGCATGTTTTGCAATCAACAACATCTAAAATTATTTAGGTAATTAACTCTGAGCAGAAATGTTTCAAACATCACTTTGTAACCTCTTGTGTTATCCTCACTTGCTATCCATGAGCTTTGTGATGAATGTCGCCGACATTTGTCATCGTCATACGGTCATCTTAGTTCTGGGAAGACTTGACCTTTTCTCGTCAAACTCATCCATGTACCATCTATCCATGTTTTCTATATACTTATCTCGTCATACACCAACGGTTTTTACCATCAACATCAACCTTCTCTAGTGTGATTGTTTCCTCTTACTTTTGATGAGTGATTTACTTCTCTTTCCTTAAAAGTCTTTCGTCCGAATCTCGGGACGAGATTCTTTTTAGGGGGGAAGGTTGTGACAGTTCATGTATTTGTAACGCTAGGCAAATATTTTGTTAGTGTGAAATATGTGTTTGTTTGTATAAAGCTTATGTGTGTTTATGTGAAGCTTTTTGAAAATTTGAAGTGCAAGTAAAAAGGATATTTTTGTAATTACAGAAAAACCTAGGGTTGTTTTTGCAAAATGTAATTGGATAGAAGGAACTTCAAAATAAGTAAAGTAGTTTTGCAAATATATTTTTCTTACTTTATGTTTTGTAAAAATATATATTTACCCAACAGTTGCATTAGAAAGTATGAGTTAAATTGTGTAAAAATTTGAGTAAAGTTGTGGAAATAGGGGTATTTGTGTAATTTATTAAAAGTACAAGTCCTTTTATGCAAATGTATGATTTACAAAAGTAACTTTCAAAATTACTCAGGACTAAAGTGTAAAAGTGCAAGTTATCATGACATGTCATAAATGCTTGCATTCAAGTCCTGAATTTTATAAAATTACACTTTTAGGACAAAAGCAATTCAAATCCGACTTTTGTTCAAAACTTCATGCGTAAAAATATAAATTTTGAGTTTTTGAAGTTGAGCCCTAAAGCAATGTTGTAGAGCTTGAAAAACTCTCCAACTTTCGTTTTGGGCATTTCTTCATTTGGGTTTTAAATCAACGGGAAATTTTATTTTACAGAAAGGCCCTTGCAGTTTTCTGTATTTACGCATAGGTCCTTGGGGAAATCCATTCCCCTTTTCTCCTCTGTTTTCTTATCACTGGCGCCTTATCTTCTTCCTGCTGTCTCCTTCTTTCCTCCTCTCACTGGCAGCACCATCCCAATCCTCATCCACTCCTACTGCCTTATCTGTTCCCTAGCGTCTCCTCTCTTCTTCCTCCACCAGATGGTGCTCCTTTTCCCTGCCTCTGTTTTTCTTCTCCACACGGCACCAAGTCAGGCAAGCAGCAGCAGCCCAAGCAGCGGCCGGCGCTGGGGCAGCGCGCGCAGGCGGCAGCGCCAGAGCGGGGGAGCGCGCGCGCGGCTGCGGCCCACGCGAGCGGCGTGTGCGCGCAACAGGCGCACAGGGGCGGCGCAGGCCCGGGCGGGGCGGCGGCCCACGGCAAGAGGCGCTGCGCAGGGCGCGGCCCCAGGCGCAGGCGAGCACGGGCATGCGGCGGCAGGGCGCTGGCGGCTGCGGCCCACGCGGAGCGAGGACGGCCCGTGCGGGCGGCTGGCAGCGGCGGCTGCGGCGCGGGCGCACGCGCGGGCAGGCAGGCGCCGGGCGGAACGGGCCCAGGAGGGGCGCTGGCGGCCAGAGCGCGGGCGGCCCAGGGATGGAGCGCGGTTCGGGCGGCCGGCCGCGGGAGGGGCAGGCGTGCGCCGTGGGCGCGTGAGCGCAGGCGCGCGGGCGATGTGTGCGCGAACGGCTCGCGGAGGTGGCGCGCAGGGCGCAAGGGGGTGAGCGGCGCGGTCTGACGGTGGTCCGAGCGGGCTGGTGGCGCAGCAGGAGTAAGCGCAGCACGCGGGGGTGACTCAGCTGGTGTGGGCCGAGCGCACGCGACAGCACGCGGGCGCCAGCAAAGCCAAGCAACGGCGCATGGTGGCGTTGGAGCACGGAGATAGTACTAGGGGATGGCGCCGGGCTTGGACGGAGGAGAATGGCCAAGGACTGGCGGCACAGGGGCTCGCTGCGGTTGGCGCGAGCGCTGCACGGACGTGTGGAAGGCGTGGAGCAAACGCGTGAGCGGCACGCGAACCAAGCGGCGCTGGGGCAAAGCTCGCAGCGTGGCGGCACGGATATGCTGGATGCGAGCGACCCCGAGCGAGCAATGGCGTGCAGGACGCGTGCGAGCGCAGCAGGTGCGAGACCCGGGTGGAGGCGAGCAACCCGGAGTGAGCAGTGACGCGCGAAGTGGTCCAGGCGCGCGGGTGGGGCAGCAGGAGTGCGCGGCAGCGGCACAGTAGTGGTTCGTGGGTGATGCCGAGCGAGTGGCGCAAGCATGCGCGTGGTGGCACGTGGGAGTTGGCGGTATGGGCAGGTGTTGAGCGGCCGGAGCAGAACGAACCCACGGGCACGAGCAGATAGTGTTGGAGTGCGACGTGCCGAGCAACAGCACGCGCAGAAGGAGTTGCGATGGAAGGTTTCTGCGCGAGATGCGAGAATGTGATGGCATCGACCCTAACTACGCCCCGGTGATCTTTGATGGTGCAAGAGTGATCGTGTCGAGGACGCGAGCTCGCTCGCGCGTGAGATGCACGAGGGGCAGCAAGCTGGAAGAAGAGGAGGCAAATCGAAGGTGACGGTTACGGCGAGGCGAGTCGGAAGGAGGAGTTGTGGAGTGAAGGCGGCAGTTAGGCGTGACGAGCTCGGAGGAGCTTCGATGCAACCAAGCACGGCAACCCTGCCCGGCAAACTTCTTCATCAACCACGGAATCTCGTCATCGTCAAGCTCATCTTATCGCCGATCCTGTTCATCGCGGGAATTCACTTTCCGCATGTTCTCCTTCATAACCAAGGCTACCCAAAGGTTTGCCCTAATTCGCGGAATCTTCTTAATGCCGGCGACTCCATTGCCGGAATATCGTCATTAACTTCCGGTTACCCGTTTTCCCGAACCAGGGACTTGATTGTTTCGTTTTAGAAAGTTTTAGGGTGTTCTTTGTAAAATTTCCAAAGCTTTCTTTATTTCAAATCAATGAACTTCTACATTTTATAGATTTTCGTAAGAAGTTCATAAAAGTACAAAATCAGCTTTGTTTGAAACCCTAGGTCAAAATGTACAAGTTTTATGTTATGATCTTGAGTTGAGATCTTTGATGCGTGGTTTAGGTCAAATATTAGGGAATGAATGTTTTATTATGCTTTATATTGTATGCATGTGATATAGCTGGGAAATAATTATAGGATATATGTTTTAAATGGAGATGTGTGACAGTTAGTTAATCCTGTCACCCGAGTGCTCATATCTCTGCCTTCAAGACTTTGTCCTTGTCTTGATTGTCGCTTCCTTAGGGTTCTCTTCGTATAAAGATCCCTATTAATCTGTGTGTATCTGCTACTTAGCCAATACCTCTCTGCAACTATGCTTTAGTATTGGCTATCAGATCAGCCACTAAGCATCTGTTCCCTTTGAATTTAGAATATTTCTGCGTAACAGCTGTCAGCCGATACATTTCTTGTGATATGCTTCTACTATCGGCTGGTTAGCTGATACGATTGTTACCTTTCTAGTATAGACTACTGCCGATACAAGTCTGTTGTTCTGTCCTACATCGACTACACAGAGTCGATGTATCGAAGGTTCTGTCCTACATCGACTACACAGAGTCGATGTATCGAAGAGACACACACAATCTTAGGGTTTTTGCCATCGGCCGACCCAAACCGATTTTGGTTGCTTTTCCATATCGGTCAAACACGGCCGATCGATCCTTAGTTTCCGCTTCCTTATCCACATACTTCTATCAGTCGATTTATCGAGTGAAAGATCGGCTGTCTATATCTATCGGTCATGTACCCTCAACCACACTCCAACCGGCTGTACGTCACTCAACTATTGCCCTGACGTAATCGAGCCGATATAACCACACCTAGTTACCCAGCATAATCCTTAAGCACATCCCAAATAGAACACAACTGTTTTAGGAATCATCCTTCTACCAAAATAATCGATGCTTTCATCGATCACCTAGGAAATCGATACACCTTTCCATCAGCTAAACCCTGTTGTGTCCAATCGGCTTTATTGTAATCTTCAACGAGTAGCCGATTCTAGTTGGTTGTCCCCCTAAAGCTCTGTCTAGGTTTAGTTCAGATCTTTTTGGTTGTTATGTGAATAATGTGTTAAATGAGTGTTAGATTGCAACTTTATTGTGAAGTAAGATAGTTTTGTGTGCACATTTGAATGTGATGTCGCATTGCATGTAGATACGACTACTTCGGCAACGGTATCTACAAGATCTCCCTAAAGTCTACGGAGGATGTTCCTGAAGATCAAGTAAATGTCGCCAATGGAATTAACTGAAGTCCCGAACCAAAGTTCGGAAGATGTTAACATTTCTGACTTCAGACCCACCAATAAAGGCAAGCCCCGGACATAACCTACTATTTTATTACACTGCAATCTATATCTATTTACATATTCTATGCATTAAGTTCTTAGGAATTGCTTGAAACCCTAGTTGCGTTCTCCTAGGAACCAATGTGATGGATACTAGCTCTTGAGTCCGACTAGCTGCTATGCTAATAGGGCCGGTAGAAGTCGGGTGATTTCCTGTCACTCGCGCGATATAGGAATTGTAATGTTTATATTCCTGCAATCACTATAAGGATGACGGACGGGAGGTTTATGAGGTATCATGGTTGAGGTGATACCCCGTCTGTGTTGTTGAATCTGTTAAGGTCGCAGCGTGTGGAAGTGCGGGTTAAGTGTTTGAAAGTACTAACCACATGCCGCGAAATATGGTAAGCGGTAAGCCTAGTAACCAATCGGCCCGAGGAGTGGACATACCTCCCACCACTCGTTTTGCTTCTTCTGGTTACTTATGTTCGACTGAGGAAATACGTGTTGCAAAGGCAACCAGGAATACGGGTTTTGTAGTCGCGCTACAGACGTATGTCCTGCACGAGTGATGTGCGTATGTTCCTGCAGTCGCTTGTGGTGGCTCTGATCCACGAGTCGGAATGAAAGGTAAACGGTTGCTTCGGAACGACCCTGTGGTGTTCCAAGCGTGTGAGTTAGGTTTACCTTGCAAGGTTGAATCTCGATTCAGGAATCGTCCGCCTCTCACGATGAAATGAGACTGCTTATCCCCTTTTCCACATAGAGTAACAAGAGCAATATTATGGTTATCAAAGATGATGCTTGACCAAAGATTATACCATGCTTGCTTAGATATAGGTGCTTACTTAGAATGGATAATTAACTAGAATCTGAAAGCTAAAACTTGAAATTAAGGATCTACTCTTTGTTGCTTTTCAGCTGAAACTAAACCCAGAACCATTATAAGCTCTCATAAGTCTAGTTATGGGCTAAGTATACCCAATCCCAGGTAAGCCTTGCTGACTATTAGTATACTCAGCCTTGCTAGTTTTATGTTTTTCAGGTAAAGCCCTTGAAGACCCTACTCTTTCCCTGTCATGGCCCTGTGCTCTCCCAGAAGGTTGGTCCGTGGAATGGGATCCGTCCCCGGCCAGCACTGGTGATATCGAGTGATGTCGTGCTCGGGCTTAGCATGACATCCGTCCAGACGACGTGCTGTAAATCATCGCGTATGTTTCCGCTGCCAAAAACCATAGCTTTCACAGTTAGTAATGTATGGCTTTTGAAAATCCTTATAATGTAATTCCTTGTGATGTAAAATATAATGGTGATTGTATCTCTGGACTCACCTTCGTGTGAGGTAACCTTATTTGATCCTGTGTATCGGTGGTTTATCGGGACGTTACCCGACAGGCCAAGGGATTATACTGTTTGAAGCACGTTGGAGCCCTCTGGAGTGGACTCGCGTACTTGAGCCGGTATAATTCAGGTTGGTTCTGCCACAAAACGGAAGGGTGATCCATCATCATTCGTTGGCTCTGGGCCATCTTCCTGCTGCAGAAATGAAAGACGAAATCAGAAAGGGTTCAATAAGGTCCAAAGAGAAACATTAGTCAAGAAGCAATACCTCTCCAGCGGGAATTTCATATTCGGAATGAACCTGCTGCAGCATCGGACCCAGAGCTCTTCGGAAAACGTGGGTTTTCCACATCGACCACCACCCCTCAAAATCGACAGCCGAAGAAGTGAAGGTTAGATTGGCAGGGACGGATAGGGGAAGGTCTGTAAACAGACCGTAGCACCTCTGGGTGGTCAAGGCATCAGGGAGATCCACCCTATTGGATGTCAAGAAGTGAAGAAGAAAATGGGGAGGCACCTGCCCAAGACCAAACTGCCGGGCTGTCACGACCGGCTGGTAGAATTCATAACCAGGCTTGATGATCCGATTAGAGGTACTCATGCCAACTGGAAGAAGGCAAGGCCGAACCATGATGGAATATAGGCACCTAGTGTCGGCGTCATGGGAAAGATCGGCCAGCCGGAACATAGCCAGGTTCTCGAAAAGTTTAGAATCGGCATATGGAAGGAAGTTTGGGTTAACTAGGCCTTTGTAGAAAATCCTGAACCAGCGAGAAGCATCTAGGGGATTCAATTTCCCGCCGGGAAGACTGTATAAAGCCTGCCCAAAACTGGTACACCTAATCTGTCTCCCACTCAGATCAGGGAAAGAATTGCCGACCAAGGAAGGAAAATTAGGGATGGAACTTTGGAAATAAAGGTGAGCCCACAACTGGATGAACCACCACGGACCACCAGTTCTGAGTTTCTTCTGTGAAAGAAGGCTCGAAGTCATCAGATGAAGGTATCTGTAAAGTTCCCCAAGAAATAGTTTACCAAGGCCAACAGGGTGACCCTTGCCCAGCTCGTAAGCCAGGGAGAGATAATTCTTGGTTGGGGCAAGGGAAGGGCCGCAGAAGAGGAAATGTTCAAGCCACAGATTTAGAAAGGCCGTGTGCTCCTTCTCTGATACAGGACCCTTGCTCTTCTGGTGTTGGCTCAAGTATGTACTCCAGTTAGTACATTCTGCCTTGGAAGACAGTTTGAAGGGAACTACAAAGAGTCTATAAGCAGAGGGACAAGCTGATGATATGTCTAAGCCAGTGATCATCATGACATCCAGCAGCGTTGGTGTCATTGGACCGTGCCCAAAAAGAAAACAATTCAAGGCATCGGACCAGAAGTAGCCGATAGTCTTCAGAAGGTTCTCATCTTTTTCATGAGGAGAAAGGGACAGAGACAGGGCATCGGCTATCCCGATGGATTCCCGTAGGGGCTGGTAGGCATCCGCCATTCTGTTGTACCAAACTATCCAACCTTCAGGAGGATTTGGCCAAGCGCGGAGGCTATCTGACCAAGACTCTATGTCTATGTCCTGACTCACAAAAGGGATCCGATTGGCTTCGGATGAAATCAGATCTACGGGCTTCTCGAAGGAACGAGGCCCGAGGCAGTAAGAATTGGGGGAAGAAGGGTGTGGTAAGAAGATATCGGAAGCCTAAAAAAACCCCAAGGAAACAAGGTTGCCAAGGAAAGAGTCATTTAACCACGCAGTAAATTTCACAGTTGCTGTATTAAATTAATGGGGGTCGAAGTTTACCTTCAGACCGAAGACGGCGGCGGCGGTGTTCGAAGATTCCGCCATCGGGAGTCTTGAATCGAGATCTTGGAGAGTAGATCTAGGGTTGGCGGCGCAGGATCAAGTGTGCGTTTCAAGGAGCGGAGGAGGATCTTGCGGCTAGGGTTTATGAGCAAAAGAGTTGTGCAGTCAGCCTGGATTCCAGAATCACCGGAAATCTGCTTTGGATTTGAGGTCCGGCAGAGGGTAAAGCAAATTGGAAGGTTATTTCGGATCCAGATTGGTATATTCTAAGGCCAATGCGTTGCCGTCGGCTCTTGAGCAGATTGTTATGCGCAAGAAAATTATTGATACGAAGAGGATTCCATTCACAGCAAGCCAGTAAGTACAAAAAAAGAGCTAACTGCTCTTTGAAACAAACTAATGGTGGTACTACAGCCTACCACCAGTACACGCCAGTAGTCTTGAGGCACTTGGTCGGTGGAGCAACACTAGCACCACAATCATCGCTACTGTTTTCACTGCTGCCATCATTCTCGCTGCTGGTGTTGGTGAAGCTGTCATCGTCTTTGGCTTCCTCGGTGTCGTCAGAAGCTTCGTCTAATGACCTGCCAAAGAGGAAGTTACCTGCCATCGGGTCTTCGTCGGAAGAAAAGGAATCGACTTTTTCTTCTAAGGAGGAGAAGTCTTCCCCCCAAGATGCATCATCTTCGTCCTCCTCCAGCTCGGCTCCGAAGAGGAGTGCAAGATCCTCGCCATCGGTCAGAGATTCATCATCCTCCGACTGGAAATGGAAATCTCATTCTTCTGCATCCTAGTGTGGGAGAGCCATATTCATTCTTCTGCATCCCTATTCTCATTCTTCTGCAGCTATCGGATCATATTCTGGAGTTGGCTCTCGGGAGGTTTCGGATTCAAAAGAGATGACGGAGGAAGTAGAAGAAGAAGAGGCCATAACAAGAGAGAAGAAGGAAGCGTAATGACTAATGGCTGTGAGAGAAAGATGATTGGGGAGATGCCGGGGGTAAGTTTATAAAGTTAAACAGAGAGGTGAAGTGAATCGGCACCGTGACAGTTCCCTAGGAGACTGATACAGAGCAGTCACATCCATTGGAAGTCAAAAGGGCATGGCTGTACGGATCGGAAGCCGAAGGGTCGAGGCGATTTTAAAAATAGGTGATTTCGGAATTACCATTGCCGAAACTAGGGGGGCATGAGTTATCGCCATAATCTGACCGGGCCAAAAGTGGGCCATCGAGCAAGATGGGCTTGGAAGGCAGTCACGATAAACTTGCGAATCGGACCCTCTACAGGAGAATGGGGCCAGAAAGGCTGTGTAATTTAGATATAGGCAGTTAAGATTCGTGTTGTGTTTGGTTAGGGTTAGTTAAAGAGGACAAGTCTACGGACTATAAATATGTAACATGAATAAACAAGAAGGATAGAATCATTCATCAACAACTCTCGGCGCATCGCCTCCCCTGTTTTAGGGTTTTCATCGGGTAAGTGCCATGCGGCCCCGATCATGCTTTGCGTGATCGGGGTAGCATTACCCTTGCTCGTTTGTTCATGTGTTGCTCGTTCTGAAGCCTCGTAGATGGCGAGTGGCATTAGTTATCCTAGCACGCATAGAGTGATGTTATGCTTTTGCATCTTAATCACGCTTTGTTTGTTGCTCTCGTGTGCTTAATCATCATGTTCGATCACGAATGCGATGATTGTATCTTGTTTTGTCTTTATCAGTAGATCCGATCTGTTATGGCTAGTTTCTGTTTATTTAGAAGCTTGGTTTGATATGTGCATGATTAGACCTTGCAAACGAGTTGAATGTTCCGACAGGACGCGTTAGTATCGGCTTGTAGCTTGAACAGGGGTTGCTCTAGGAATCGGCTTTTCGGTTGTTTCTGTAATCTCTGTTTAGATTGTTTGTTCTGATGCTTTCGTGTATCTGTTAGGCTCAATCACGTGTAGGATGTTCCGATCGTGCAGTGAGGGCTTAGTTATCGTGGGTTGGATTAGATTGATATTTATGAAGCAAGGCTTATTTAAATATATATATATATATATATATACGTTGCATGTTGCCTGTTCCAAAGATCCGATCCGGTATTGATGCAATCGGCTCTCTATAGCCGATACCGGGGAGGAGGTAATGAGCCGACCACGGTTCGGACTAATCTTTACACATGTTTGTGTACGCAGGAATTTGACACGTCACACCTTCCTGATCAGGTGGCACGCCTAGCGACTTCAAGCCAGGGTGCGCGCTAGATCACTGGACCGTTGACCGAGGGACCGGGGCCCACCAGCCGTCCCGGAAGCCTCCCGGCTCCTCGTGTTGCCTGTCACTACCCGCCTGTGGGTTTTGGCCGACAACAGATATGCAATGGTTTACTTAGATGGTTCTCGAGTTAAGGATTTTACTTCACAATAAAGTTGCAATCTAACAAATTAACAACATAAACTCATAGAACAACAAGAGAGGGGGGAGGTTGAATCCAAAGCTACTATTTGTATTTAATTCATTGTCATATTAATGGAATTACTTTGAAGTAATTTGACAAGTTTAATTTTTATTTTGAAAACCATAAAGGTTCTGACTTTGAATTTTTGGTGGATAAGCTTATTTCTAACAATAAGCTTATTGTGAATTTTTCATAATTTTTCGAAAATAGAAACTAAAGCATTTGAATTTAAAGTTTAAATTCAAACCTTAAGCAAACAGAGCTTTAATTTCTTGAAAATTTAATTAGGAACTCATTATTAACAGGTTGAGTTATGTTAAAAAGATCTAAGCAGGAAAGTTTTAGGAACATGCTTAAATAAATTCAAACCACTTCAAATTTGATTTGCAAAAGTTTAGAAGAACTTAAACTACAGAGCAGTACTGATTATGAAATTTTTACACAAGCTCACTCATCATCTAAACAGGCTACACACCAAAAATCACAAGAAAATAAGCTTGTATGCAAAGGTTATACACAAGATACCCTTTTTCCAGACTCTAAAATAAATTTAATTGTATTTGGTTTCAAACCAGACTCTATTAACCAAAGTTGTAGAGCGTGACTTCTAGTTTCCAACAAAACTAGTTTGATAATTTTTAGATTTTTCTACAAATTCCTATCAATTTTACAATTTGGCTGATTTGAAATCGGAGAAGGGTATTAGTTTTCTACAGAAAGGCCCCTGGAAAGTTTTGAATCGTTGCAATTGGGTCCTTGGCCGGGATACATAGGAAGTCCGATCGATGCTGATCAAATTCCGGCGAGAGGGCTCACCGGCGGCGAGGGGCAAGTGAGAGGAAATGCTCAGGGACTCACGGTGGTCTCGGGGGTGGCCGGTGTTGACGCAGAGAGGGGCTGTGGCGGCGTATCGACGGCGAAGCCGAGGGGGCGGCGGAGCTCAGAGGGAGGTCGACGGCGTTCGGGTGGTTGGGGTGCCGGAGGGTGGTGGAGGAGTAGCTAGAAAGCTTCTACGGGATGATGTGGTGCTGGTGGTGCTCTTGGATGGGGTTGAGGGGCTCTGTAGCGTCGGGTCGACGGCGGGGCCGAGCAGCGGCAGAGCTTGAGCTCGCCGGCGCTGCGGGGAACGATGCTCGGGTGCAAGAAAATGAAGTTGGGTGGGTCAGTGAGCTGCAGGCAGTCGTGGTGGTGCTCTAGGAGTGCTGGACTGGGGATGGGAAGCGGCGTGGGTGGCTGTCAATGGCGAGCCAAGACAGCGGCGGTGGTCCTATGAGGCGCGGTGGTCGGGAAAGAGAAATGTGGAGGAAAAGGAGTGCTTGAGTGAGTAACGAAGGTCGTGGTGCAGCTACTGAGCATGCCTTAAGGCCGGGAGAGGCGTTGCGCGCGTGAGCAGGAGCGGGCGACGCCGGCAGCACGCGTGGCGGCTCGGGCGGCGGCGGCGCGACGTGGAGAGGCGGGAGCAGGCCAGCGCGAGGCCGGGAAGGCGGCGGGCAAGGCGCAGGAGGGCACGTGGCACAGCTCAGAGTGGCGCGGGGGCAGTGGGTGCACGGCACATGGCCGGCGAAGCGGCTGCGGGGCGTCGGGCAGAGAAACAGAGGAGGAGGGGCTGGAGGTAGACGAAGGGGACCTATTTGTAATTTCCCAAAAGTGCAGGGACTCCACTGTAACAACTAGATAACTTTCAAACCATAGCTCAAATGAAAAAGTGCCCAAAAGCAAAAGTGTAGGGTTTAGCAAGATCTACAACGTTTCTTCAAGGTTCAGTTGCAGAAAAGCTAAGGATTTGAAACTAACATAAAACTTGGCAAAGTTTTAAAATTTAATTAAATCCTATTTAAAAACTACACTACACTTACATCCTAGGGGTAGTTTCACTTATATTTGCGATTTAAAAGCAAGTTCTTGACTTTTACCAAACAACCTTCATATGATTTGATTTTACCTCCCATTCTCTCCCATTTAACACTAAAGGACCTATATTTTTCAGAATTACATATATGTCCTTTTCCCATTTAAATTTGAGCACACATACACAAGATCAAACATGCACACTTTATACTAAAATTTACTATGTTTATAATCCTAATACCTGAATGTCACAAAAAACTCAAAGGATAGAGCTTTATTTACAAACTTTAGGCTCAATTTAAACTTTTCAAAGTTTTTGTCCTTAGTTAAGTAAATTCCATATACTTTTGGACTGAATTGCAATTTTAGGTAATGTAATGATGACTAACACTTTTACACTTTGAACCCTAGTCAAAATTGGAAGTTACATGTGTAATTCAAATATTTTGCATAAAAGGACTCCTACGTTTGAAAAATTACACATAAGTCCTTATATTCACTCATTCACACAATTGCACACAATTCAATATATACATTACACATTCCTTCCTTGTGTTTTAAAATTTTGACGACTAGGGTGTCACAGTTATCGTCCTCGTCGTGGTACCTATCGGGACGGTCCCGTCTCCTTGCCTCAATAATGCACCGCGCATCACGGCCATCATTGATCTTCTACCTGAGATCGATCGTGGGAGCGTCATGAAGGCTGGCCTCGAGTGGAGCTTGCCCTTGAGGCCTTGCGTCACACTAGTTGCGAGGTTGGCGAGCGGATTGTTGTACTTCTTGTTTGACGTTGCCACACGCGGACTGGTGGCCCTTGTTATGCTGGCGATTATCGTTCCTCCGGTTCCCGGGGCCTCATCCGGGGGTGCGGCTGATCTGCGCAATGTCACCATGGTGCTCAGTGTGGCAGAACGGCCTGAATTATTCCAGCTCAATGCGCTAATTATCGCTATACAGCCGATGTTAACTCAACGCACTTCAAACGGAACAACCCATTGGTCTGTCGGGTCTCCACTCGATACAACCACGGTTCAACAGGATCGAAGCAGGTTTACCTCGCACGAAGGCGAGTTTACAATCACAGCACCGCTCATTAACTTTTAATTTACAGAAATGTAAACATTATTACAAACCTTTTTCAAACTTAATATAAATTTATACAAACCATGTTTAACATGACAAGCTAAACAGCTTGTCCAAGTTTATAGCGGAAGGAAAATAAACACGCGACTACGCACGTCGCGAAGGTTGACACTGTACTCAGCCCAAAGCTTGGTGTCACTCAGGAGGGTCACTGCCAGCTGGGGACGGATCCCACTCCACGGACCAGCCATACGGAACAAAAGTTGGCCATGCAGAGCTATCCGTGGGATTCTCGAAGTTCATACCTGAAAATTTTACTAGCAAGACTGAGTATTCTAATACTCAGCAAGGCTCACCCGGAATTGGGTATACTTAGCCCGTAATTAGACTCATGAAGGCTTGAAATGGTTCTGGGTTTCATTCTAGCTGAAAAGCAACAAAGAGTATGATCTACTTTCAAATTTTGGCTTTCAAATTCTAATTTGATTATCCATTCTAGGTAAGCACCTATACTAGGCAAGCAAGGTAGAGATTATCATTCATCAGAATTATCCCAACAATAGTTACATTTCTTACTCTATGTGGCAGCAGGAATAAGCAGTCTCAATCTCCGCGAGAAACGGACGATTTTGAATCGAATTTCCAGACCTTGTGAGGGTAAACCTAACTCACACGCTCGGAACATCCAAAGATCGTTCCGAAGCAACCGTTTGCCTTTCATTCTGACGCGTGGAACAGGGCCACCACAAGCGACTGTAGGACCGTACGCACACCAATTTGCAGGACATACGTCTGTAGCGCGACTACATGACCGTACTCCTGTCCGCTGTGCGGAACGTACTCCCGCACGTCGGTGCGTGAGAAAAACCAAATTACGAGTGGTGGGAGGTATGTCCACTCCTTGGCCCGATTGGTTACTAGGCTTACCGCTTTACCATATTTCGCGGCATGTGGCTAGTACTTTCAAACGCTTAGCCACCACTACCACACACTGCGACCTTATCAACTTTTATCAATACAGACGGGGTAACCTTTCCGAGTCATGATATTGCACATGACCCCGTCCATCATCCTTATAGTGATTGCAGAATAGTAAACATTCAACTCCTATATCGCGCGAGTGATAGGAAATCACTCGACTTCTGCCGGTCTTATTAGCGGAGCATCTACATGATAAGGACACGGGTACAATACATTGGATTCCTAGGATTTATGCATCTAGGGTTTTATTTCAACTCCTAGACGTAATGCAAGATATATAATATATAAGTAAAATTGTAATAAATTGAAATACTCGGGTATGCATCGGGGCTTGCCTTCTTGAGTGGAGTTGGGGGCAGAAGTGTTAAGGATTTCCGAACTTTGCTTCGGAGCTTCAGTTAGACTCTCGGCGACGTTTGTCGGGTCTTCAGAAAACCCTTGGTCTTGTTCCAGGATTAGCTCGTAGTCTCCGTCATCGAGCGTTGCTGATTCTACATGATATGCAACAATTTAAGTGAGATAGTGTCTGAGTTAAAGATTTTATTTCACAATAAAATTGCAATTCAATAAATTAACCAATGTAAGCTCATGAAGCAGGGGGGGTTTGATCCCAAGCTACCATTTAAATTTAAGTCATGAAATTACGTTGAGGTAATTGACAAGTTCAATTTTTATTTTAAAACCCATAAAGATCCTAACCATGAATTTTTGTGGTTAAATTTATTTTCAATAAATAAGCTTATTGTGAATTTTTCATAATTTTCTGGAAATAAAAACTAAAGCATTTGAATTTGAATTCAACTTTCAAGTTTAAATTCAAATCTTGGGTAAATAGAACTATAAAGTCTTGAAAATTTAATTACGAACTAATTATCAACATATTAGGTTATGGTAAAAAGATCTAAACATAGAAGCCTTAGGAACATGCTTAATTAAATTCAAACCATTTCAAATTTGATTTGCAAAAGTTTAAAATAATTTAAAATACAGAGCAATACTAAGCTTGAAATTTTTACATAAGCTCACTCATGACCTAAAGAAGCTACATACCAAAAATCACACAAGAATAAGCTAGTATTCAAAAGTTATGCATAAGATACCCTTTTACTTTAAGTTTAAAATAAATCAAAAAGCATTTAGTTTTAAACCAAACCTTATTAACAAAAGTTGTAGATTTACATTTCTAGATTCCAACAAAACAAGTTTGGTAATTTTTGGAATTTCCTACAATTTCCTCTCGATTTTACAAGCTGGCAGCTTGCCCACATGAAATAACAAGGAAGTTTACCCTGGGGTCCTCGGTTACTTGCACAGAGACCCCTAGAATAGAAAAAGAAATCATAGATACGCCCTTGCAGGCTCTCGACGGCGACCGGCGGCTCTGTCCACGGCATTCTCGCTGGCGGTGAGGGTTTGACCGGGGAAGAACCGGTGCTACATGGCCTACAGGAGCTACTGGTCACGATGGTCGGTGATGTGCTCGACAAGCAACGGTGGAGCAAGGCCGGCGATGAGAGATGGCGGCGGCCATGGCGGCGCGTCATCGTTCCCGGCGAGGGGCCGGTGAATGTGGGCAGATAGGGTGCGCATGAGCTTCGCGGGAGTACGGGGATGCTTTCCCCATGCCCAATTTGGTCGGAGACGGGTCAGAAGGTGGCGATCGACGGTGGGGCGGCTCGGGTTCTTACCGGCGGCGATGGCGGCGTGGCATTCTGCGAGCTGGGATGCCAGAGGGTGGCGGGGAAGTAGTCGAGGAGCTTCTACAGATTGGTATGGTGCTGTTGGTGCCTTTGGTGGGGGTGGGACGGCTCTGTGCCGGCGGGTCGACAGGAGGCCGAGCGGCGGTGGAGCTGGGAGCTCACCGGCACTGTGGGAAACAACATTTGGGAGCGAGAAAACGGAATTAGGTGGATCGATGAGCTACAGGGAGTCATGGTGGTGCTCTAGGAGTATTGGATCGGGGTCCGGGGGTGGTGTAGGCGTCTGACGACGGTGGCCCGGAGGCGCGGCGGAGGTCCGGTGAGGGCCGAGCTCAGGAAAGAGGAATGGCGGTGAAATTGGGGTTGCAGGAGCAGAAGAGAGGATGTATTGGGAGCTCCAGACATGCCTTAAGTCACTAAAGAGAACACAGTGGGCAAGAGGCAAGGTTAGGGATCGACGGCGTGCGTGGCGATCGCAGCGGAGCTCGGGTGGCGGTGGGGCTAGCGTGGCGCGCGCAGAGGATGGCAGCGGGGAGGAGTAAAGCAGCGGTCGGCCAAGGAGCGACGTGTGGGTCTGTAGAGAGCAAGAGGTGGCGCTAGGTTGCAGCGACGGCGAGCAGCGGCGAGGGGTGGCTCGGGCAGACGGCCGGGCGGCGTGGAGAGGCCAGCGCAGCTCGGGGAAACGGTGGCACTAGGCTGAGGCGACACATGGCTCGGCCTTGAGCAGCGCGGGGGCGGCGGGGGTGCTGCACATGGCTGGCAGAGCGGCGGCGGCACGCGGGCAGAGAGAACAGAGGAGGCCGGGGCTGGAGGAAGAAGAAGGGGACTGAACTGTAATATCCCAAAAACACAGGGACTCCACTGTAATGTCTAAGTAACTTTCAAACCAGAGCTTAAATGAAGACAGGCCCAAAAGCAAAAGTGTAGGGTTTTTCAAAATCTACAACTTTGCTTTAAGGTTTATCTACAGAAGAGCAACAAATTTGAAATTACTATGAAACTTAGCAAAATTTCTAAACTTTATATAAATCCTTTTTTAAAAACTACACTACATGTACATCCTAGGTGTAGTTTCACCTATATTTACGATTTAAATGCAAGTTTTTGACTTTTGCAAAACAACCCTCATACATTTAAATTCTACCTTCCGTACTTATCCATTTAACACGAAAGGACCTTTATTAATCTATAATTATATAAACAACCCTTTTCCTGATCATTTAAATTTTTAAACACACCTTCGCCACATTTTGCACACATCTTCATAACAAAATCTAGTGGGTGACAATACCAATTACCTAAGTGTCACACTCAGATCTCGAAGGCATGTTCTGAGTGAAAGACTCTGGATGTTGCAGATCGAGTTGTATGAGCACGCGCTGGGTTAGATACTGCAACCTTTGTATCTATGGGTTGGGTGGTAATTGTTGAGCTAGGAGCACTGCTTCTGCAATGGCGCCAATCGGTGTACGATACTCCCGATCCGCGGCTGCTGCAAAAGTGTTGTTGAGGTTCCTTTAGTCAATTGGATTGCGAGCGTGATTTTCCATGTTCCGCCTGCGCTGGGCGCGCTTGGCGTTCTTCAACTGCTGGATCCTTCTGTGCTCCTTGTTCTCATTCTGGGGGACGTCCACCGTAGGCTTGTCAGCAGACACATGCACGAGTAGTTCATCATCATACTCAGGACCTGGCTCGTCATCATACGTGTTGCGAAGGGAAGCCAAGTAGACTAGATGATCCAGCGAGTTGTCATCCATATGGTTGTACTCGAGTAGCTCTGTGCTACCGTCTCCCTCTTCCGTGATGGGAGAGAGAGGTTTGCCCTCCTAGAAGGGCAGTTTCTGCATGAAGGCCACAAGGCGGGAGCCATAGTCAAGTAGTTCAGAGAGCTCTAAGCCCTTCCAGTACACAAAATGGCTTTGTGGCGTAGATGTTATGGTTAAACCCAGATGATTGCCCGAAAATGATTTGGGGTAGTCATTGGGTTGCGAGTGGTTGTCGAGAGCGGGGGCCCCCCGACAGGCAGTGGCTCCCTCGTCTCTGAGTCATCCTCGGCTCTGGCTTGAAGGTGTAGTACTAAACGACGAGTACTCTTTGTTGGAGTCCGAGTAGTTGTCAAAAACGGGGGCCCCCCGACAGGCGGTGGCTCCCACGTCCTTGAGCTCGAGCAAAAGATCTAAGTCCTCCTCCAAGTCGGAGAGAGACTTGGATTGTGTGGTCCCCTCAGATCGGTTTGAGTCCGATCCGATTAGTTCTAGTGCAGACGAGTGGAAGTCGCATAAAAAACGAACATCTTTTCGATTTGCAGGACTAGATCGGGGAGCAACAACTTGTTGAGGTTGTCGATGAACTCGTCAAGGTCATTGTGTCGAGTTGGTGTAGAGGCCTCCGGTTTCTTAGAGTCGACTAGGTGGCTATTGAAGCCACTCAAGCCGTTGGCGACGCAGATCCAGGAACCGAAGATTAAAATTGTGCCCTCATCGAGCACGGTGCTGGTGAAGCTGAGAGACGCCATCGAGTTCCCCGGTGGATGCTCGATGAACACCCCTACCTAGCGTGCCAGCTGTCGATGTTTTACCACCACGCCCACCGAGGGATACCCCCGAGGTGGTGAGTTTGTAGGTAGGGTGTCGCCGAGATCAGGAACTCGAAGGTGCAAGGAACACAAAGTTTAGACAGGTTCAGGCCGCCGAGAGCGTAATACCCTATGTCCTGTGTGGTTTGTATTGCCTTAGATGGTGATTGGGTGATCTTCTATTTGGAGGGGTCTCTGTCCGCCCTTATATAGTTTGGGAGGATAGGGTTATATGGAAGTTCTAGTCGGATACGAGCCCAGTAGTCCTACTCGAGTACTTTTCGGATAGTTTCCTACCATCTCCGACTAGTTTTACCACTGTATGAGTAGTCCTACTACGCTATGAGTAGCTATAACAGATGTAGGGCTTGGGCCATATCCCATCCATTATTCTAGGAAATGTATGCTATCTGCACAGTCCCGTGGGCCCGGGTCTGACAGAAAGGGCATATTAGGAAAGAAACTACATGTCTGTACAGATGATGACTCGATCAAAAAAGCAAATTACGCAATTCTTCATCAATCCTCCTTGGTGGATCCATATATCTAGGAATATAAGAAAATTCTGTGCTCCGAATTCCCAGAAAAGTCCGAGCCTGGATTATATGTCGACTCGGGGAAGCATCTAATGCATAATATGGATATACCAGAACAGCTGGCGTGATTGGCTAGGGGACCATCTTGGAATATCCAAACATTTTAAGGGTACGAGATAAATGGGAACATATTTTATACGAGAGCCCAAGATAAAAAAAAGCACCAATCAAAATAGCGGTGTTCGTATGGTGCTTCATTCTGAATGATTAATGATTGGTAGAATCTTATGTGATCAGAATGATTAAACTTGTGTCATCCTGCACTTAACTTGCTGATTTTTGCAACCGCAATTCAGAACCTTAAGTTATAGCATGGATAAATACATGCTTCTTGTTTTGACAATGCTGCTCCTTTTCCTGTAACAACTTGTTCAGGATTAGCTCGGCACAGACTTTGTAATTGCCGAAGGTGTCAATTTCGTTGCTGTTTCATTATGCATTGTTGGAGAAACCATATTTGACATTATTAAACTGATAACGGGTGTTCCTAGAATTGTTCTCGATGCTTAGCCACTAGCAACTGTTGCTGGTCGGTTCCTGTTCAGTCCTAGATGATTACTCATATTGGTTGGGTTTTATTTTTACTCTAACCCTCCAAAAAAATTCAGCATAGAATGTAGTGGTTTCTATGTAGTTACTAGAGAAAATACTGAATCAGCAAGCTATCCACTTTTCAGTGTACCTCCTTTTATTCAAATAATGCTGTGCAACAATGTGATTCATAGAAGAATAATAAGAACTGTTTAAAATTGTTCTTAGGAGTGTTTGCCTCAGAGTTGAGAAGTGGTAATGCCACAGTTAAATTAGTATTTGTTTAAAAAAATTGTATGGTCTTGCAGATTGGGTTAATCGCTGGTGTGGTTTTTTTCTTGGAACACATTAAATTGTATAGTTCTCATGTTTCCATCCATGCTCTTTTCAGGTAACCTGACTTTGGATGAATGCTCTGCATAATTCTAGGTGAGCTTAGCATACGTTCTCATCTCCGATTTAAATCACGACAACTCCAGCAATCCTTTTCCATATTTTAATGTTTTTTCTACTGAACAACTAAGTCCATTGATTCATCGCTAATTGTTATGTTGCTGCAGTGCAGTAGAATGTCTGAAAAGAAACTAAGCTTTTATGCATCCAATCTGGAGATACAAAGCAGAGTAACCCTGAGGCGACACTTCAAACAGACCAGAATGCAGACCATCATGTTTGCTTGCTTGCTTGCCTGGTGCAACTTTTGCATGTACATATGTATGTATGAATGCAGGATAAATTATATTGCTTGACTGCTTGCCTGGTGCAACTTTTGCATGTACGTATGTATGTGTATAAATATGTGCGTGAACAGAGGTGAACACGTGACCTTTTTGTTCTCTCCTTTTTTTTGTTTTCATTTTCAACATCAGTGACGTGGTTTCCCAAAAACACATGACTAATGACTATTATTAGAGATACGAGTAGAGAAAACATGTCACTGATAATCATCCACATCTGAGGTTTTGTGACGTTTTTGTTATCGATAATGACGAAAAATGAGCTTCATAAATTAGTGACAATAGAAAAGTCGTCACGAGATTTATGATAAAAAAATTTGTTTTCATCACAAAATACCTTTTATTATAGGGCATAGGCGACAAATGGATTTTCATCACGCAAGCATCACAGATTACGAACCGTAACGAAAAAACTATTCAGTGACGGAAAACGTCACAGAAAGCTACATATGTTGTAGCGAGAGTTCAACTGTGACAACTTAAATGATTAGAACGTCTGAAATGATCTCATGTTGTTATGGTCACTGGCTTTCATTGCGTGCACATGGGCTGCATTCTGCCAAGGATCTGCCGGCCCAGCCCGTCTTCATGTGTGGCCCGGCCCAGCAACCGGCCTATCTTTGATCTGGCTACTTGCTGAATTTTTTTGCAAAAAGGGTTAAAAAATTAAATTCGAAAAAGTGGTGCCGTTTTGGAAATTTTCGAAAAATGGGTACCTCCCGCCCGATCAATAGACGGGAGGCGTGGGGCCGGAAACCTCCCGCCCATCCAACGGGCGGGAGGTGCCAAATTTTTCCCAGGCCCCTTCCGAGGGCCTCTTCGCGAATAAGCAATTTTTTTATTCGTGAAGAGGCCCCTGACGCGGCCGCGGGGGCATCCCGCCTGCCCAACGGGCGGGAGGTCAGGGGCCCGTACAGTGCGGAGAGGCATCCCGCCCGTTGGGCGGGCGGGAGGTTCCCCAACCCCTATATAAGCCCCCCTGCCCTCAAATTTTTATTTTATTCAGTAAAAATCAGGAGAAAAAGAAAGGGAGGAGAGGAAACGGCGAAGCCCTGTTCACACGTCGGTTTGGAGGTATATTTTCATTCTAGTCGTATAATTACTTGAAATAGCTATAATCTAGAAAATATTTGTTAGGGTAGTTATAGTTTGAATAGTTTTCAATATTTTCAATTATTTTTAGAAATATTTTTTAGGGTAGTTATATTTTGAATAGTTTTTAAGTATTTTCAATTGTTTTCAGAAATATTTCTTAGGGTAGTTATATTTTGAATAGTTTTTAGTATTTTTAATTGTTTTTAGAAATATTTTTTAGGGTACTTATATTTTGAATAGTTTTTAATATTTTCAATTGTTTTTAGAAATATTTCTTAGGGTAGTTATATTTTGAATAGTTTTTAATATTTTCAATTGTTTTTAGTATAATTTATATTCTGAATAGTTTAGAATCTGGAAAATATAATCTAGGAACGCTGAAACTTAAGGTCGTTGTGTATTCATATGTAGTATAACTAGTTTATTAATAATTAACAGATATGTCTTCCAAGAAGGGTACTTTTAGTATATATTACGGAGAAGGAAATGTGATTTATGGGCCGAATGGAGTAGATTTAAGTGAATTCAACTGTGCGGTCAGTGGAATTACCAGACCGCACGAGAGGATATTTGAATCCTTATGCAACTGGTTAATGAGCGGATTAAGGATTAATCAGGAGACACACTGCATGTGGCTAGTACTTTCAAATACTTAACTGCCTCTACCACACACTGCGACCTTAACCAAATTCATCAACACAGACGGGGTATCATTTCTTTCCAAGATACTACACATAACCCCGTCCGTCATCCTTATAGTGATTGCAGTATTGTAAGCATCAAATCCCTATATCGCGCGAGTGACAGGAAATCACTCAACTTCTACCGGTCCTATTAGCATAGCACTAGTCGGACTCAGGTTCTAATATTTAGTACAGCAGTTCCTAGGAATATGCAACTAGGGTTTCCAGACAATCTCTAAGAACTTAATGCATATAACATGAGATATAAATAAAACACTCATTTCCTAATATTTAATCTGCATCAGAAAATACACACACAGAGCTCAAACTCACTATGTAAAAGTAGTTGAATTTAACTTAAGGATTCAAACAAAATTGGTTTGGCATTTTTCTGAATTTTCTACAACTTTCTATACATTTTTGAAGTTCACAGCTTTTGAATTAGGGGGTTCTGGAATCTTGCAAGGAGGCCCTTAGAACTTTTGAAATCTTCACAACTATGCCCTTGGTTCGTCAGGGAAGAAGAGCAGGGATGTCGCCGGCCAAATTCCGGTGAGGGGGGTGGCAGTGGGTGGAGAAGGGCTGGTCTACGGGCACCAGGAGCTCATGGCGCATCCATGGGTGGGCTTGGGAGGAAGAGGGGATGGCCGAAGGTGGGGTTTCCACGGCAACCGAGGCGACGGCGGAGAGGAGCTCATCGGCGAGGGGCTTCCCGGCGAGGAGGGTGGCCAAGCTTGGGCCTAATAGCTGCGGCAGGAGGAGGAGAAGCTAGTGGGATGGTCGGATTGGACGGAGGTAAGGGCTCGACGGCGAGAGGATCTCACCGGAGAAGAGTCGGACGACGGCGACCAGGCTCCGGCGAAGGATTGGCGTCGGGGTGGGGTCGTAGAGCTTCAGCGTGGCGCGGTGAAGCTTTCTAGGTGGTCGTCCGGGACAATGGGGGGGCTCGAGGTGGGAGCTCCGCGGCGACCAGGGGCTCGCTGGCGAAGAAGAAGGAGGCGGCGGTGGTGTTCGGGGCTCTGGGCGATTGGAGAGCAAAAGAGCGAGTGGAATGGGAAGAGAGGGAGCTAGGACTCAAGTTCAAAAACCTAAAGCACAATGCTTTATCTTACCATTTTGCACTCAAATGAAACTTAAATAAATTTTGTCCTTATCAAGGTAAATTTCTTATAACTTTGGACCTAATTGCAAGCATTTATGACATGTCATGATGACTTACACCTTTTTACATTTTGACCCTTGGTAATTTTGGATGTTACTTTTATACTTCAACTAATTTACATAAAGGGACTTGTACTTTCATAAATTTACACAAATACCCTTATTTTCATAATTTTGCTAAATTTTCACACAATTTAATCCACACCAAACATTCTTCCTATTGGCTTGCTCTATTTAACACCTAGGGTGTCACAACCTTCCCCCCTAAAAGGAATCTCGTCCCGAGATTACAGGATTGATATAATAAGAGGGTAGATACCTAAGAAATCTTGAGAAAGTCTGGGAAATTCGACTGAAGATAGTCTTCGGTTTCCCAGGTAGCTTCTTCTTCTGTATGATGATTCCACTGGATCTTAAATATCTTGACTGTTGCTCTTCTGGTACTTCTTTCCTTGGTATCTAAAATTCTGATTGGATGCTCCTTATAGGAAAGATCGAGTTCGATGTCAATGCTTTGTGTATCAATGATTTCGGTAGGAACACTAATACACTTCTTCAGTTGAGATACATGGAAGACATTATGAATGGCTGCTAGTTAAGGAGGAAGTTGAAGTTGATAGGCTACGGGTCCACAAATTTCAGGGATTTCAAAAGGACCAACGTAGCGAGGAGCGAGTTTGCCTTTGATACCAAATCGTTGAACACCTCGAGTAGGAGATACTCGCAGGTATACAAAGTCACCCACTTCAAACTGTATTGGTTTCCTCCTTTTGTCTGCATAGCTCTTTTTCTTGACTGGACTGCTTTTAGATTATTCCGAATGATCTTTACCTTTTCTTCTGCCTCGGTAACAAGATCAGATCCAAAGATTTCGCATTCACCAGTCTGAGACCAATTTAAAGGAGTTCTGCATTGGCGACCATATAAGGCTTCAAAAGGAGCCATTTCAATACGTGACTGATAACTGTTATTGTAGGAGAATTCTGCTAGAGCTAAACACAGGATCACACAAGCTCGAAGCATATCTTCTAGGATTTGGTTTATCCTCTCTGTTTGCCCATCTGTCTGCGGATGATATACGGAGCTTCGGATTAACTTAGTTCCAAGAGTTTGTTGAAATTGCTCCCAGAAACGAGCAACAAACTATGCTCCACGATCAGAGATGATCGTTTTAGGTATGCCATGGAGACGCATGATCTGATCTAGATAGATTTTAGCATACTTTCTAGTATTGTAAGTGGTATGTACTGGAAGAAAATGAGCGGTCTTGGTTAATCTATCCACGATTACCCAAATGGAATCATATCTCTGGGAAGTGTTGGGTAAACCTACAATAAAATCCATGCTGATATCTTCCCATTTCCAATAAGGAATAGGTAAAGGCTGCAGCGTACCAGAAGTTCTTAAGTGACTAGCTTTAACTCTTTGACAAGTATCACATTCAGAGACGTACTTTGCTATTTCTCTTTTCATACGAGTCCACCAGAAATTCCGTTTCAAATCCTGGTACATCTTCGTACTGCTAGGGTGCATAGCAAACTTAGATAAATGTGCTTCATCCATTATCTGCTTGCGAAGCTGATGATTTTTGGGTACAACCATACATCCATTGAACCGTAGAATTCCCTTAGGATCTTCTTGGAAACACTTATACTTTTCTTCTCCTTGGGCTAACCGTTGTTTGATAATTTTGATTCCCTCATCATGTAGTTGTTCCATGACGATACTATCCTGGAGTATAGGTTCAACTGCTATATGATTTAGACTACCTTGAGGAACGATTTCCAGATTAAGCTTTCTCATTTCCCAACAGAGAGTATTGTTGAAAATTTCTACTGATAAACAATGACAATGTGACTTGTGGCTAAGTGCATCCGCAACCACATTGGCTTTGCCTGGATGGTAGTGTACTTCAAGATCATAATCCTTTATAAGCTCTAGCCAACGTCTTTGCCTCATATTCAAGTCCGCTTGCGTGAAGATGTACTTTAGACTCTTATGATCTGTGTAAATGTTGCACTTGGTACCCATAAGATGGTGTCTCCAAAGTTTAAGTGCATGTATAACGGCTGCAAGCTCAAGATCATGAGTAGGATAATTCTGCTCATGTGTCCGAAGTGCTCTAGAGGCACATGCAATCACGCGGTTATCCTGCATAAGTACACACCCAAGTCTGATGCCTGATGCATCACAATAGACATCAAAAGGTCTGGATGTATCTGGCTGAGCCAAAACTGGAGCAGTGGTAAGATGTGCTCTTAAAGTGTGGAATGCTTCTTCACAATTCTCATTCCAGAAGAATTTAACTCCTTTCTTCAATAGTTCTATCATGGGCTTGGCTATCCGGGAAAAATTTGGAATGAAACGACGATAGTAGCCAGCCAGATCGAGGAAACTACGGATCTGATGGACTGAAGTAGGAGGCTTCCAATCCATCACTTCCTGAACTTTACTCGGATCAACAGATATACCGTCCTTAGAGATGGTATGACCCAAAAATTTGACGGTATCAAGCCAGAATTCACATTTAGAGAATTTGGCATATAGGCAGTGATCTCGCAAATGTTGAAGAACAATATGAAGATGTTTAGCATGATCTTCAAGATTTTTAGAATAGATCAAAATATCATCGATAAAAACTACGATGGATTTATCAAGTTCCGGCATGAAGACAGAGTTCATGAGATACATGAAATATGCCGGTGCATTGGTAAGGCCAAAGGACATAACCAGATATTCATAGAGTCCATATCTGGTGGAGAATGCTGTTTTTGGAATATCACTTGGTCTAATCTTTATCTGATGATACCCAGAGCGAAGGTCAATTTTGGAAAATATCTTGGCTCCAGCTAACTGATCAAACAGGATATCAATGCGGGGAAGAGGATACTTATTCTTAATAGTAACCGCATTGAGGGGGCGATAGTCAACACATAGTCTAAGACTATTATCCTTTTTCTCAACAAACAAAGCAGGGCATCCCCAAGGTGAAGCACTTGGGCGGATATAACCTTTATCAAGGAGTTCCTGATGTTGAAGTTTTAACTCTGCCAGCTCATTGGGCGGCATATGATAGGGTCTCTTAGAAATGGGGGCTGTACCACGTTGTAACTCTATAACAAATTTAACATCTCTATCTGGAGGCATCCTGGGTAATTCGTCCGGAAAAACATCTGGGTATTCACACACAACAGGAATATCCTCTAACTTGATCCCTTCTATGGCATATACACAAGAGCTGATATACTCCTGTTGCGGAAGATGAAGGATGGTATGTCCATATTCCGGGGAGTTTATCTCAACTATTCGAGAAAAGGTATCCAGAGATACCCGATGTCTGGTCATCCAATCCATACCTAGGAGAATATCCATTCCTTCTAGGTTTAATGAAATTACGGTTGTTCTTAGTAAAGTGCTACCCATCTGGATTGGTACATCTCTACAAATTTGATTTGATGCAATTCTACCTCCAGGGGTTGTTATCATATAAGTTCCATTAGTGGAGTAGAAATTCAAACCTATTTTGGTCCCAAACCTTGTACTGATAAAACTATGGGTTGCACCAGAATCAAAAAGTATAATAGCAGGGTGATTGTGTAGAGTGAATGTACCCGTCATCACTGGTGCACCTTCCGGAAGTTCCGATAGAGTAGTGAAATTCACTCTTTCCTGACGGACTTGCATAACCTGCCTCTTGCCTTTGTTCCGAGAGTTGGAGTTGGAGGTAGAGGCTTGTCCAGGGAATGTCTTCCTTGGTTGTGGGCAGTCTTTAACAAAATGTGTCGGACTACCGCAGTTGAAACATCGATTGATGTTATTCCCTTGATTAAATTGCGGAGGGTTCGGCCTTGGACCGACTGGTCATTGCTGCTGCTGAGGTTGAGGTACTGGTGGCCTGCTGAATCAGGGCTGCTGAAGAGGTCTAGCTACCCATCTGCCTGTTGGAACATTTCTGGGTGGAGCTCGGGAAACTGGGTTCTGGACCAACCGATACCTCGAAGGTTGTAATTTTGAGGGTCCAGGCGATACTTTCTGCCTTTTCTCAGCACGCTGGGCTGAAATACAATCTTCTTGGGTAATGGCTATGTTGACCAATTCGTTGAAGTTGTCAGCCCTGACCAGATTCAAGCGTTCCTTCAGCTTGGTGTTTAGTCCGTGATGAAATTGATCTCTTTTCTTGGCATCCGTGTCAGCATGATAGCCCACGTACTGGCACAGGTGATTGAAAGCCTGTGCGTATTGAAGTACAGTGCGGCTTCCTTGAGTAAGTGCCAAATATTCATTGAGCTTTCGCTCAATGAGTCCTTCCGGGATATGGTGTGCCCTAAAGGCGGCCTTGAATTCTTCCCAAGTGACAACATGTCCATCCGGTTGCATGGCATAGTAGTTGTCCCACCAAATGCGAGCAGTACCACGAAGCTGTTGGGCTGCGAAGAGAGTTTTGTTTGCTTCGGAGCATGGGACGGAGAGTAATGCAAACTTGGACTCGATGGTACGGAGCCATGCATCTGCATCAAGGGGTTCTTCAGTCTTATGGAAAAGCGGAGGCTGCGTACTAAAGAAATCCTGATAACCAGCCGATGGATGTTCTTCATGTCCACATTGAGGAGAACGGAACTGATGTTGCTAGGCCTGCACTAGCATATCCAGGAGTTCGGTCTGACGGGCCATCACTTTTGCTAGATTTGGCGGTGGCGGAGGGGGTTGTTGTGAACCACTAGCCTGGTCTAGTCTGAATCCCTCCGGGGTTCTGCGCGTAGCGCCTACCATCTGAAATATGAAAGTTGTCCATTAGCATTCACCAATACTTGCTTCTATTTTCAGAAATCATATGATACCAAAATAACACATACTGAAACAGTGCCGGGGAATAAATCCAAATCACAAAGTATTAACTCAACAATCCAAACAGCAACTCAGATTTACATTACCAACTAAGACTTATTCCATCTTACATCACGTTGTTCCAAACCAAATCGTACATAGGTTTGCCACATATATTACAACAAGTGGCTCGCAGGTCATTTAACTACTCACTTCCATGTTACACTATGTCATACTGTCTACACCTAGGATGTCGTCAACTCAAACGAGACTAGAAGTCATCGAGGTTGGCCACGGATGACTGGCTGCCAGAAGAGGAATGATGGGGACTAAGAACAGGATCTCCATGCTCAGAGTCGATCTCGGAGACTCCTTCGACTTCTTCAGGGTCTTCTTCTTCTTCACTCTCAAACTCATCAACATTAGGATGCACTGGTTACTCATGAAGCATGTTGATATGGTCGATAGCTTGGCCAAGATTAAGATTAAGCTCATGAACTTGCTCCTGGAGGAAGTCAATAACAGTGTCGCGCTGGACAATGAGAGCATCACTCTCAACAATCTATTCTTCTTGATGCTGAATGGTTTCTTCCCGCTGAGTAATATCCTCTTCCTTGGCCGTGACAGTTGCTTGGAGTTCCTCAATCTGCGTATTCTGCTGGCCAACTTGATTACGATACCCTTGGGCTATGTTGGTCAGTCGATATATACCATGCTGCTGAAGTGTCTGGTAGCGGTACATTCATAAATCTGACTGCAGTGCGTAGAGTCTCTCCAGCCAGATTTCCCAGTAAGTGGTCACAGTACGTTACCCTGAAAGTCCATTCTGGATCACGAGAATCCATTGCAGGAAATAAGCCGATAGGATATCCTGCAACTTCCTCAGGATGCTGATCGTAGAAGATGTGGATAGCTTCCATAGCTGCCGCTTCAAAAGTATTAGCGAGGCGATGTCCAATCACATTAACTTCAATGGGTTGCCACAGAGATAAAGTAGGGTGTGGAGGAACAGTCATCTTCACCCTGCAACGAGGAACGCCTTCTTCATCATACTCTACTCCAAACACCTGGAGAGATTCCCACAAAAGACGAGGAAAACCCTGCCAATGCAAGGCATTGGTATGAGTGTGTCCTGCGGAATCCCAAAAGAACCTTGGAAGCTCTGCCATCTGAAACAAGGATTCAAATGGTGCGATTACAAGTTTTGAACCATACACCTTGAGAAGACTGTGGAAAAATGTGAGTTAGCCTTATGAAATGACTGGAATGCAGCTATCTGGCTAAGAACTCACAGGGTAAAAGAGACAAGATGACCTATTCTGATAGCAGCAGAATCTGAAAATCGGAGGATTGTTCTAGATCTTGAGAATGAAACGATAAAGGTCGAAACATTAAACCCTAAGGCTGTCAATATAACCATTTCAGAATTATACTGGTTACTAACACACTCTAGACATCCTTAAAACAACAAACCATGCCACTTAATCAATCAAATCAAGGGATATGCATGCACGAGCTACGCGTCCTCACAACTCAAAATAATTGCCAAATACGTTTGGACTTACGTGATTAGTTTCGGTGGCACAATATGTTTGTCTCTCCCTATAATAGCTAGTCGAATACCCTTATTCGTCTTAACCTATTTAACCGTGGTTAGCGTACCTACAGAAAACCATAATATATATGAACCTTTTATGCCAGCACTCATGAAAGCGTCCTCAAACATTAATGTTCACTATAGAAACAACATCTGTATAATTACCGTCGTACAGACAACATTTACATACGTTATCGAGACAACATATTCACAAAATACCGCAAAATGCGGGGGTATTGCTGTTCATACCCTGCGCCTAACTATATACTTCCAATATAGTCAACTGAAGTTGGTACATTGGCAGCATCTCAAGTAGGCCACTGCTTGAGAAACAGCGCTCGGTTCGCATCACCGACGGGAAGGCTATGAAGCGTCCCCTCATCAGAGGTGACAAAATATGATACAAATATCAGTCGCAGGAGGCTGATAACACATTTATTACAACAGATGGTTCATTACCGTACAAACCGTCAAGGTAGCGGGCACTAAAGCGCCACTATCAAGAGGGACAACATAAGGACTACGAACCAAACCAAAGTGCCAACAAAATCTAAGATAACATCAGAGTCTTGAGCCATGGTAAGCTTCCTGTGGAGACCCTGAACCACAGGCAAGATTGGGTGCAGGACGGCAACCTACTCGACGTCTTTAGGAACGAAGTTCGGATCCTCCTCTGTAAAAACTAGGCAAGAGTGAGTACATATGTACTCAACAAGTCCAACCACACCCACGTAGGGGAGTAATAAAGATTATGCACAGGATATATCAAGGATGAGGCTAGGGTTCATTTGCGATGAAGTGAGGTTTTACACATGCAAGGGTTCATTTAATAAAAGAGTTTTCTCAAGACATTTCTGTAGTAATCGAATAATAAGTGGGGTTGATCCTACACAAAGGATCCAAGTTTTAATGCAACCGGACTCCACATCCACAATAGCTCACAGCACAACTGCCGGGCACTTTCAAAACAACTCACGCCACAAAACCAACCATCCCAAAATGTCTATTGAAGTGACCATGCCGTAACTCGTCCAATACCGTGGACACGGCTATATGAATAGATTCTACACTCTGAAGAGGTTGTACACTTTACCCACAAGTAGGGTACCGCACTACGAACACCTTAATGTCGCTGCGGATCCTAACAAAGCAACCATGGGCTTAATGACCTATCAACAAGGTCATAACTCGGACATAACTCACACAGATTGTATTCCTTCTCCATGATCTCCCGTTGCTCACCCGCTCTCCTTTTGGCTAGCAGAACAACTAGTGTGGTTTATGCTAAGCTGTTGCCCACACAACGGTTGAGTGGTTGTACGATAAGTGGGTTAGGCAAGATGACACCTCAGTTCATCCTTACATTGACAAGACGGACATCTCCCAACCATGCTCAACCACAAAGGTACAAGCTCACCAGTGGCATTTCACACAGAAAACGTCGTCCATCTCATCAGGTTATATCTTTCTTTTATTTTCCCGAAATCCCGTTTTATCTTTTAAAACACTCACACCCTTATTTTCGGTAAATCGCTTTGTGGTCATGATTAAAATATAATAAAGGGAATAAAAGGTAATAAGCATCTCTAGCAGTAGTTAACGTCCAACAGAGCAAATCCTATATAGATGTTAACCTAGGTCATCAAGGAATAGTCATAGCAATCAAGGGGTGGCTATCCAACCATGTCTTGCAATAAAATAATGCATTTTATAAAATAGGCCAATATGTTGCGTTTATAAAACTGGGATAAATATGCATCAAAGGATGGGATTGGACTTGCCGTCCTCAAAGCCTTCCGGAAGCTCCTCCTCGAGGTACGGGTCTTTGGACTCCGGCTCGCGGTCCTGCTCCTCCTCGGTCACACCGTCGGCTACAACACACAAACAATCACACTATAAAAACAAAGTTCGCCGACGAGCTAGAAAAAAAGGGAAATAGAGAGCTTCGATTAAAAGTAGAGGAGACTATTATATTTGTTGGATGTGGATCTTGAGACTTGGAGAGAATATTTGATGCATGGTGGAGTTTGGAATCGATTCAGAACATAATGTCGCATGAAATGGGGGGCTGCGGACTGCATAAGGAGGAAAAGTGGAGGGGGTTATGCACAAGTCTGCCTTTCTTCTTCCTCAAGACAGAATAGGAGGGGGAGGGGAACGGTAGGAGGGGGGCGGCCAGGCCATGGGCGCCGGCCCCCTGGCGCATGGCAACACCTGGGGAGGGGGGAAAATATAGAGAGGAGGCTGAGGGGGTCCGATTCCGGCCCTCACCTCGTGCGGAGATGGTCTACGGAGGGCTGTCCACGGTGATGGGTGGTGGGCGGCAATGGTGAGCAGCGGCGGCGAGCTGCAGCGTGAGGTAGAGGAGGAGAGGTGTTGGGGCGGTGTAGGCGGAGTGAGGGGCGGCTTGGGGTCAGATTTATAGGCCGAGAGGAAGAGGGGAGATGGCCGGCATGGGGGGGGGGTCACGGGTAGTACAGGAGACTCGCCATTAATGGCAGCCAGGATGCTCGGGGACAAAGCGCGAGCTGCGAGGGTGAGGGGACGGGACGGAGATGGGCCAGCGCAGCAGCGGGCCGCACGCCGGCTTGGCGTGCACGGGCAGCACGCATACAGCGGCACAGTGAGTGGCAGCGGCCGCGGCGGCCGTGGCGTGATGCGGACGGCATGATGCGAGCGTGCGTGCACGGCCAGCAACGGGGGCAGCGGCGGGTCGTGCGTTGGCCCGCGCGTGCGCGCAAGGAGCGGGCTACAGCTCGAGCAGGCAGCAGGCAGCATAGGGGAGAAAAAGAAAGAGGAAGCCAGCGCAAAAAAAAAGAGTCTGGGAAAAAAGTTTTAAGAGAGAAATAAAATGGATTTGAACAAAATATGAGAAAAGAAAAGATAAGACACGCGCGCGGCGCCGACGATCGCGGCCGGGCAGGCGCACGCGGCCGACCGCGACACGATGGTGATGTAACAGGACGGTGGGGCTAGTGGAAAAGGAAAAGGGGCGGGCGGCTCTGCGGAAAAAGAGGAAGAGACTGCGCGATGTCAGAACGGCGGAAAATCAGGAGGTGGGCTTCGGGAGCTCAAGCGGCGGAAAAGGTTTAAAAGATTTTTAAGCAGGGGATTGGTAATGCAATTTAAATAAGATAAAAACGCGGGCGTTACAAACCTACCCCACTTAAAATGAATCTCGTCCTCGAGATTCGGCTGGCTCCTAAATAGATGGGGAAACTCTTTCTTCAGGGCATCTTCACGTTCCCATGTAGCTTTTTCCACTCCATGTCTGCTCCACTGAACTCTGCAAATCCGTACTTTAGAGTTTCTTGTCCTTTTTGTGATAGTGTCCAAAATCTTGACAGGTACTTCCTGGTACCGAAGATCTGTCTGTAAAGCTATTTAAATTTCCAGCACACGCTCTCTCTCGGGTACCCTCAGACATCTTCTAAGTTGGGATACATGGAATACTGGGTGTATGTCAGCCATTCCTTCTGGTAGCTCTAGACGGTATGCTACGGCTCCAATTTTCTTCTGTACTTGGTACGGTCCAATGTACCGAGGGGCTAGTTTCCCATGTACCAGAAATCTTCGAGTCCCTCGAATAGGTTAAACCTTGAGATAGACGAAGTCTCCTTGATTGAAGCTTACTTCTCGTCTCTTCTTGTCTGAGTAACTCTTCTGTTGAGATTGGGCGGCCTTCAGTTTTTCTCTAATTTCGGCCATTCTTTCTTCCACTTCCTTTATGAGTGCGGGTCCAACTACGGCACGCTCTCCAACTTTTGACCACATCAGGGGGGTTCTGCACTTTCTCCCATAGAGAGCTTCAAATGGTGACATGCCCAAGCTTGCTTGATAATCGTTGTTGTACAAAAACTCAGCATAGGGTAAACTTTGTTCCCAATCCTTGCCATAAGTAAGGACACATACTCTTAGCATATCTTCCATAATCTGGTTCACCCTTTCTGTTTGACCATCGGTCTGCGGGTGATAAGCCGAACTGAAATCCAACTTGGTGCCCATGGCCTTATGCAAACTTTTCCAAAACCTAGAGGTGAATTGGGTTCCTCTATCCGAAACAATTCTGCTAGGCACACCATGCAGCTTCACTATGTTGTCCACATAGAGCCGGGCTAGCTTTTCTCCACCATAATTGGTCCGTATGGGTAGGAAGTGAGCGACTTTTGTGAGCCGGTCCACTATCACCCATATGGAGTCATATCCTTTCTGTGTCTTGGGTAAACCCACTACAAAATCCATTCCTATCTCATCCCATTTCCAAACCGGGATGGGTAAGGGTTGCAGCAATCCTGTTGGCTTCTGATGTTCGGCCTTGATTCTTTGACAAGTATCACAATGGGTGACGAACCATGCAATGTCCGCCTTCATTCCACTCCACCAATACTCTTGTCTTATATCCACATACATCTTGGTGGATCCTGGGTGGATGGAATATGCCGAGTTGTAGGCCTCATCCATAATAGTCTGCCGGAAGTCTCCTTCCTTGGGTACGCAAATTCTATCTTTGTACCATAAGGTTCCTTTGTCATCCACTCTAAAATCCGGTGCCTTGTTTTCTCCAGTATGCATGCGGATTTTCATCAAGTCCTTGTGTGAACCTTGGGCCTTTCTGATCTTATCCTCCAAAGTGGGTTGAACACTCAACTTGCGACTGGAACCATGGGGGGCGATGTGCACATTTAATCGTGCCATTTCTTCTTGTAGGTGGACATCCTTAGGTCCATAAGATTTTCGGCTTAAGGCATCTGCTACCACGTTTGCTTTACCAGGATGGTAATGAATTACCACATTATAATCCTTAACTAGTTCTAACCACCTTCTTTGCCTTAAGTTCAAATCTGGCTGGGTGAAGATGTACTTCAAGCTCTTATGGTCTGTGTAGATCTCACACCTATTCCCAATTAGATAGTGTCTCCAAATCTTGAGGGCATGTACTACGGCTGCAAACTCCAAATCATGGGTTGGGTAATTCTGCTCATGAGGCTTGAGTTGTCGGAAAGCGTATGCCACTACTTTCCCATCTTGCATAAGGACGCATCCAAATCCTTGATGGGATGCATCACAGTAAATGGCAAAGTCCCATTGAATATCCAGCAAGGTTAATACCGGGGCTGTTGTCAGTCTTCTCTTTAACTCCTGGAAGCTTCTCTCACATGACTCGGTCCAGGTGAACTTCTTCTCTTTCTTGAGTAGTTCTGTCATGGGTAGGGCCATCTTGGAGAATCCTTCAATAAATCTCCGGTAATACCCGGCTAAACCGAGAAAGCTCCTGATTTCACTAACATTGGTTGGTTGCTGCCAATTGGAGACTGCTTCAACTTTTTCGGGGTCCACTGCTACTCCTTCCGTGGTCAAGATATGACCAAGAAATGCTACTTTCTCAAGCCAAAATTCACACTTGCTGAACTTGGCGTAGAGCTTGTGCGCTCTCAACTTTTCCAAAACCACTCGTAGGTGCTGCTCATGTTCTTCGACACTCTTAGAGTAAATAAGTATGTCGTCAATGAAAACTACGACAAACTTATCTAGCTCTTCCATAAACACCTTATTCATGAGGTTCATAAAATAAGCAGGTGCATTGGTGAGTCCAAAGGACATCAGCGTAAACTCATATTGCCCATAGCGGGTGACGAAGGCCGTCTTTGCAATATCACTTTCCTTAATCTTGAGCTGATGATATCCTGACCTTAAGTCTATCTTGGAGAAATACTTGGCTCCCTTCAGCTGATCAAAGAGGTCATCAATTCTGGGAAGGGGATATTTGTTCTTGATGGTGACTTCATTTAGTGCACGGTAATCCATGCACATCCTCATGCTTCCATCCTTCTTCTTGACGAACAAGACCGGAGCTCCCCATGGTGATGAGCTTGGTCTAATGAAACCACTTTGTTGTAACTCTTCTAGTTGTTTCTTTAGTTCTGCCAATTCGGAGGCTGCCATCCTATAAGGTCTCTTAGCTATAGGGGATGTTCCAGGGACAAGGTCAATGACAAACTCTATATCCCTATCTGGTGGCATTCCCGGGAGTTCTTCAGGGAAAACATCTAGGTATTCATTTACTACTGGAACTTCTTCCAAGGATTTAGCTTCCATACTAAAAACTATTGGGTCCGGTCCACTTCCCCGAGTATGGCAGGTTACTTGTACTCCTTCTGGGTTGGTTAGGTGTACCACCTTGTTAGCACAACTTATAAGGCCATCGTGCAGGCTTAGCCAATCCATTCTAAGAATCACATCTATACCTTTAGACTTAAGTACTACTAGGTCTGCTAGGAACTCTACCCCACTTAAAATGATCCTTACCCGAGAACAACCCAGTCGACACTTAATATCACCTCCAGGCGTTCGGGTTAATAGGGGTGTTTTTAGTAGTACTGTAGGTATATTGTGCTTTTCCACAAAACTTGAGGATACGAATGAATGTGATGCTCTAGAATCAAATAATATTGTTGCAAAAACTGAGCTGACTAGAAACTCACCGAGCACTACACCCTGAGCGTCCTGAGCCTCATGCGCGTTGATGTGGTTGACGCGGTGAAAGCATCTAGGCCCCTAATTCGTGTTTTGGTAATTAATGACAACGGTTTGTGGATTAACAATTCTTTTTGAGAAAATGAGTATAGGTTGATCACGGATGAATGAGAGTTATTTGCGAACGTGTGGATTTTGGAGACGATGAGAAAAGTTTGGGCTCAAGGCAAAGGTATAAAATAGGGTCTTTTGAATTTTACCGGTCACAAGGTGCTTAGTGGATGATAAGTGACCGGATTTGTTGGATAGATAGCCGTACTATCAAGAGGGGTCATGTACTCGTGCTTGACAGGTCTCTAGTGCCATTTTGCTCAAAATATCTAAATGCATGCATGAGGGCTAACTACGCTTTGCCGGGTTTTGAAAAAGAACATGTTTGACTGCTGACTGCTCTAGCGCGGACGGTCCGCCCCTTGGGTGCGGACGGTCCGCTACCGTTCCAGAAAGGCTTAGAGGGTTTATCTGTGGTGGTGGACGGTCCGGCTCTCCTGGGCGGACGGTCCGCCACTGTAACTCTTTTTCGTTCCAGAAAGGATGTTCTCTGGTCTGTCTAAATTCTGTGGAGCGCGGTCGCTTCTGTGGAGCGGACCGGTCCGCAGGCACTCTGATAAATTGATCCAAAACATTGTTGTCTCTGCTGTTCCTCTAGGTTGAACGCGGACGGTCCGCCCTTGGTGGCGGACGTCCGCTGGCTAATTCCAGGATTGTTCCAGAGACCCTCATGTCTCTGGATTGTGGAACACTTAACTGCGGACGGTCCGCTGGTTGGGGCGGACGTCCGCAGGGCTGTAACGGCTAGTTCTGACACCATTAAATGCTCTCTGACTCTCTGGTTTATAACGGCGCGGTCCGGTTTTTGAAACCGGACGGTCCGCGATCTCGCAGAAAGACTGTAACGGTAGTTTTTGATGGATGTCTATATATACCCATGCCGGCCTTGGGTCACTCTCTTGGCCATTTGGACTGCATTCTTGACCCTCTAGAGCTAAGACATCCCTCTCTCTCACACACTTGCTAAGGATTTGCATTTTTGAGAGTGAGAGTGCTTCCTAGTGCATTGCATCAAGAGGTTGAGCTTTGTGGCACTAGGGAATCTTCAAGCAAGATTTATTGCTTGTTACTCTTGGGAGTTGCCGCTCCCTAGACGGCTTGGAGAAGGTGATTTCGTGGAGCTTCTTGAAGGAGATTGTTGAGAAGCCCCGATTTCGGTTGTGAGAGGTTTTGTGCTCACTCACCGGAGTGGTGAAGAGCAACTCTAGTGAAATCGAGGTGTGGAGTGGTTCCTTGTTTCTAGCCGGCTCAAGATCAAGAGGTTCTTGATAGAGGAGCGGTTGATTCTTGGAATCCACCTCAACGTGGATTAGGGGTGACCGGCAAGTCATCGACACCACGGGATAAATTTGTGTGTCAAGCTTGGTTATTTCTCTAGCTCTCTTTAATTGTTGTTATTTTGGTTAAATTTACTTTACTAGAGCTTGAATTGTATTTTGTCACCCTAGGTTGCAAACCTTTCTAGACATAGTAAGTAGCATGACATAGGGCTTTCTTTTGTTACTAATTAAATTTCTCTAGTGTTGTTGGTTTTAGTTTTTAAACCGCCTATTCACCCCCCCTCTAGTTGGTGTTCTTGATCCTACAAGTGGTATCAGAGCTATGTACTCCATTAATTGCGGATTTAACCATCTTGGAGTAGAACAATGACTAGTGATAATGGAATTCATGTTGGGAAGCCACCGTTCTTTGATGGGAACAATTATGATTATTGGAAGACTAGGATGTCGGCTCATATCAAAGCCATGAGTAGAAAGCTATGGAGAGTGGTAAATGATGGATATATCATTTTGGACTCAAAAAATTTGACACCCCTAGAAGAGGAAATGAGATACTAAATGATCAAGGGGTCAATGTGCTCTTTAGTGCCCTTGTGTGACCGAATTTAATAGAGTCAAGAGTCTCACAAATGCACATGACATATGGGAAAGTCATGGAAATTCATGAGGGCACATCAAGTGTGAAAGAGGCCAAGTTATATTTGCTTAAGGGAAATTTTAGTGAATTTACCATGAAAAGGATGAGAGTATAGCCGAGATGTTCAACCGGCTAAATGACATTGTGAATGACCTCAAGGGACTTGGATTTGAGGTACCGGATGTGGATTTCAACCACAAATTTCTTAGATGCCTTCCGGAAAGATATGATACAATTGTGACCTTGCTTGTAAGGTCAAATGTGAAGACCGTAACTCCCACACAAATATTGGGAGAAGTTCTCACTCATGACATGTTCAAGAAATCTCAAGATGAAGCTCATGGGGAGAAATTGATATGAAAAAGAGAAGTGTGGCATTCAAAGCTCAAGATAGCAAAAAGGAAGAAGAAAGTGAGTGCCAAGATGAAGAATCGGATGAAGAGATGGCTCTCTTTGTCAAGAGATTCAATAGAATGATGAGCAAGAAGAATTTTGGCAAGAAAGGTCAATCATCAAGAAAAAATCCTTTTATGGACAAGACTTGTTTCCAATGCGGTGAAATGGGTCATATTAGTGTCAATTATCCAAACAAGAAAGATGACAAGAACAAGAAAGACAAGAAAATGATGAGAAGAAGAAGAAGAAGTTCATCAAGAAGAAGAGAATGGTCAAGCTTATTTTGTTGAGTGGGATTCCGATGCAAGCTCCGATGATGATGATGATGATGATGATGACAAGCCATCCAAGGGAGTTGCCGGGATCGCCATCAAGGAGGCTCCATCTCTCTTCTCCACACCACATTGTCTTATGGCAAAGGGTGGTGCAAAGGTACAACAAGATGATGAACTTGATGAACTTTCATATGATGATCTTGTTGAAATGCTCAATGATGCCGATGAATTCATGACTAAAGAAAAGGCCAAGTTAAAGGAATTGAGGTTGAAGTTTTCTTCTCTTCAAGATTCCTATGAGGAGCTAAAGACTTCACATGAGAATCTCAAAGAAACTCATGAGAAGCTTGAGGAAGCTCACAATGCCCTACTTAATCATGAAAGAAAAGCAACATTGAGCATTGGTGTGAGTTGTGATTTAATTGATGATAAACCTTGTGGTTCTAGTCCTACTAGCTCTTTTTGCACCAAAATTAATGACTCATCTTGCAATGAATCTCTCATTATGGAAAATGATTTGTTAAAAAAGGAGGTTACATGCTTGACTAATGATTTGAGAAAGTGCTATGATAGTAGAGCCATGTTTAATCATTGTTGGGCAAGTCAAAAGTTCACCTTGAACAAGCAAGGGTTTGGATATATTCCTAAGAAAGGGAAGAAGGCTTTTGTGCAAACCAAAACTATCTTTGTGAAGAGTAGTGGTAAGTCATATTGTGAAAAATGCAAGAAGGTTGGTCATGTTGAGAAGAATTGCACCAACATGAAAGTCATATCCTTTGATTCAAGTTACATTCTTATGAGAAATTCAAATGGCAATGTTAGTGCAAAATTTGTTGGAATACCTATAGATGGTGCTAAAAAGAATGCCATTTGGGTACCAAAAGTCTTGGTTGCTAACGTTGAAGGACCCAAGAAAGTTTGGGTACCTAAAAGAGTTATTTCTTTATTGTAGGTAAACTACAAGTCCGGAGGAAGACATTGGGTACTTGATAGTGGATGCACTCAACACATGACCGGAGATCCGATGATGTTTTCCTCTCTAGATGAAAATGTGGATGGCTATAGTGATATTATCTTTGGTGACAATAGCCGAGGCAAAGTCAAAGGAGTTGGTACAATTTCAATTTCAAGTGATCATTCTCTTTCAAAAGTATTGTTGGTTGATTCTCTTAAGTTCAATCTCTTAGCGGTCACTCAACTTTGTGATTTTGGATATAAATGTAGTTTCACTAAAGATGATGTAGTAGTGACTAGCTTGGATGGAAAAAATCACATCTTTACGGGATTTAGATATGAGGATGTATATCTTGTGGATTTTGCTACTAAAGAGGTCAACTTGTCTACATGTTTGTTCACTCAATCATCTTTGGGTTGGTTATGGCATAGAAGACTTGGTCATGTTGGCATGAAACAACTCAACTGTCTCATAAAGCATGATTTAGTAGTTGGCTTGAAGAATGTGAAGTTTGAAAAAGATAAGTTATGTAGTGCATGTCAAGCCGGGAAGCAAGTTGCAAATGCTCATCCAACTAAAAGTGTCATGTCAACCGAGAGACCATTGGAATTATTGCATATTGATTTATTTGGTCCTACTACTTATAGAAGTATTGGTGGAAATTGTTATTGTCTTGTGGTAGTGGATGATTACTCAAGGTATACTTGGGTTTTCTTTCTTCATGACAAAGCCGATACTTATGACATATTCAAAAATTCTTGACAAGGGCCGAAAATGAATTTGAACTCAAGGTGAAGAGAGTGAGGAGTGACAATGGAAGTGAATTTAAAAACACAAGAGTTGAAGAATGGTGTGATGAGAAAGGAATCAAGCATGAATTTTCAACCAAGTACACTCCGGAACAAAATGGTCTTGTTGAGCGGAAAAATAGAACCTTGATTGACATGGCAAGATCAATGCTTTCCGAGTACAATGTTTCCGATAGTTTTTGGGCCGAAGCAATCAACACGGCTTGTCATGCGTCCAATAGATTGTATTGCCATAGATTCCATAACAAGACCCCATATGAGTTGCTCATTGGAAGGAAACCAAATATTTCATATTTTAGAGTATTTGGTTGCAAATGCTACATTCTCAAGAAGGGAACTCGGTTATCAAAATTCCAAAGCAAATGTGATGAGGGTTTTCTTCTCGGGTATTCATCTTGTAGCAAGGCTTATCGGGTCTACAACAAAACACATGGTATTGTTGAAGAAGCATATGATGTTGAATTTGATGAAACAAATGGGTCTCATAATGAACAAGAAAATCTTGATGATGTGAGAAGTGATGGTTTAAGAAATGCAATGAAAAATATGTCAATTGGTGACGTTAGACCAAGAGAAGAAGATGAAAGTGATGATGGTCATTCTATCTCTATTAGAGTTAATCCTTCTATGTCTATCTCAAATGATGAAGCACAACAAATAGTTCAAGATTCTAGTAACGATAATTCTCAAGTACAAGATCAAGTTGGTTCATCAAGTGTACCTTCTTCATCAACTCAAGAACCCTTCGCTCTTCAAAGAACTCATCATATTCTTGCAAAGGATCACCCCGTGGATCAAATTATGGGTGATATTAGTAAGGGTGTCCAAACTCGATCTCGCATTGCTTCATTTTGTGAACATTATTCTTTTGTATCTTTTCTTGAACCTAACCGTGTAGATGATGCATTGAGAGATCCGGATTGGGTGAATGCTATGCATGAAGAATTGAATAACTTCACCCGGAATCAAGTTTGGGACCTAGTTGAGAGGCCTAGAAATTATAATGTCATTGGCACTAAATGGGTTTTTAGAAACAAGCAAAATGAAGATGGAGTGGTTGTGAGAAACAAAGCAAGATTGGTGGCTCAAGGCTTCACTCAAGTCGAAGGTTTGGATTTTGGTGAAACTTTTGCTCCCGTTGCTAGACTAGAAGCTATTAGAATCTTGTTAGCTTATGCTTGCTCTCACAACATAAAACTTTTTCAAATGGATATGAAAAGTGCTTTCTTAAATGGCAAAATTAGTGAACTTGTTTTTGTTGAGCAACCTCCCGGTTTTGAAGATCCCAAGAAGCCAAATCATGTATATAAGCTCTCTAAAGCTCTTTATGGTTTGAAGCAAGCTCCACGAGCTTGGTATGAAAGATTGAGAGACTTTCTTATTTCCAAGGGATTCAAAATTGGTAAGGTTGACACTACCTTGTTCACTAAAACCATTGGTAAGGATTTGTTTGTTTGTCAAATTTATGTTGATGACATTATCTTTGGTTCAACTAACCTAAGTTTTTTTGAAGAATTTGGTGAAATGATGTCTAGGGAATTTGAGATGTCCATGATCGGTGAATTGAGTTTCTTTCTTGGACTTCAAATCAAGCAACTCAAGGAAGGCACCTTTGTGTGTCAATCAAAATATGTGAAAGATATCTTGAAGAAATTTGGTATGGAAGATGCAAAACCAATCAAGACCCCTATGGCCACAAATGGGCATCTCGACCTAGATGAGGGAGGTAATCCGGTTGATCAAAAGCTTTACCGTTCTATGATTGGTAGTTTACTTTATTTGACCACATCTAGGCCCGACATCATGTTTAGTATTTGCATGTGTGCACGATTTCAAGCCGCACCTAGAGAATGTCATTTGACCGCCGTCAAAAGGATTTTGAGATACTTGAAATATACTCCTAATATTGGTTTATGGTATCCCAAGGGTGCTCACTTTGATTTGGTTGGATTCTCGGATTCGGACTATGCGGGGTGCAAGGTTGATAGGAAGAGCACTTCCGGTGGTTGTCAATTTCTTGGAAGGTCTCTTGTCTCTTGGTCTTCAAAGAAACAAAATTCCGTGGCTCTTTCAACCGCGGAAGCGGAATATATTTCGGCCGGAAGTTGTTGTGCACAATTGTTGTGGATGAAGCAAACTCTTCTTGACTATGGTGTGAATTTTGATGAAATTCTCTTGTTGTGTGATAACGAAAGTGCTGTGAAGATTGCTACTAACCCGGTTCAACATTCAAGAACCAAGCATATTGATATCCGTCATCATTTTCTTAGAGATCATGTAAACAAGGGTGATATCAAGATTGATGGTATTGGCACGGATGATCAATTAGCCGATATATTTACTAAGCCCTTGGATGAATCTCGGTTTTGCAAGTTAAGAAATGAGTTAAACATCATTGACTTCTCAAATGTGGCTTGAAAGCTAGCACATGTGACATATGGTTCTTCCATGTTTTCCTTGTTTCAATTTTCTGAATTTTTGAGGGATTTTTTGAGCCGTTTATGACTTTTCATGATTTTACTCGATTTATTTTTGAATTCTTGTTATAACTTGCTCATATGAGAGTTTGGAAGGTTTTCATGCAAAATTTGAGATTTTTTGATTTTTATATGAGCAATGATCCCATATTGAAGTTGGAATTGTGCAAATTGGCTGTATTCTGAACAGATTGAAATTTGGTTCTGCGGACGGTCCGCGGGTAAGAGGCGGACGGTCCGCCGTGTATGAGGTTTGTTCAACAGAGACACTGCAACTTGTTTTGGGCCGCAGAAGTTATGAAGCGGACGGTCCGCTTGTCAGATGCGGACGGTCCGCCGGTCATGTGAACTGATCACCAGAGGGACTGCAGTGTTAATTTTGGGGCGCAGTGTTACTAAGCGGACGGTCCGCGTGTAAGATGCGGACGGTCCGCGAGCCATCTGGATTGGTCACCAGACGCTCTGCAGAACTGATGACAGCAGCAAAATTTGGAAGCGGACGGTCCGCTTGGAAACTGCGGACGGTCCGCCACTTGACAGAAAGATGGGGCCGACCAGGGTTGCCTTATATTGGGCTGTCTCTTTCTCTCCTCTCACCAACCCGAGACATACTCTCCAAAAGCCCTCTCTCTTTCTCTCTCAAGCACGTGGGGAAGACTTCAAGGTCAAGGATTTTTGGCGTGATTCGCGGATAGTCCGAGCACATCCCCGGACTCTTATCAACATTCTTCATCATGTCCTCTCGGTATTTCAATGAATCCCTAACTCTTGTTCTTGGATTTACTCATTGGAAAGAGTTAGGGTTAGTGGCTCCGATCTATTTTTGGGCCATGGATTCTTGCAAATAGTTGGGGCATTTTGTTTCTAGTGATGAGGAGATGGTGTAGTATTAATTTGGTTGGTGGATTTGAATCTAAACTCAAATTATGGATGGATCAAAGGTTGGGGCGACTGCTGTGTTCATGCGCTGAACAGATGCGTCGCGGACGGTCCGCTGTCAGTAGGCGGACGGTCCGCTGGTGTCACGCGGACGGTCCGCTAGTGGCAAATTTTTTCAGCAAGAATCAGAACTGACTTGTATGCTTATGGATTGGATATCTTATTTTGTAATTGTTCTGATGGTCAATTCTTGATCTCAGGCCACCTCGGAAAATCTTCAAAGCTTTCGCTTCAAAAATCAAGAAGGTTGGAACATCAAAGAGGCAAAGGGATGGTGATAATTCCGATGATTCGGACTATGCTCCTAACCCTAGTGACATGGCTGCTGCATCCTCCGTGGGTGGTGTTGGTGATGATTCTTCAGAGGAGGATCTTGAGGATTTTGAAGATGATGTTACTGTCTTGATGGGGCTAGATCTTCCTAGCCGACAGTGGACTGCTGAGAGCTATGCTAATGCTAGAGCAGTGAATCAGTTCGAAATGCCTTGTGACACCAACATCCTCTTTTTCAGAACCAAGGTACAACAAGATGCTTACTTCGGTCATTTGGTTAAAAAGACTGTGTTCAAACATCAAACCATTGACCTGGGGTATATGAGATCACATCCTGTCATGACTGATCTAGTAGACAGATTTGAGGAAATGGGGTTAGCAAATTTTCTGCAACATAGATGTGATTGGAATGAAACAGTCATACGCTAGTTCTATGCCACCGTAGAAATTGATATGGTAGCTGGCAAGTTTTGGTGGACCACTGGGAAAAGAACATATTTTGCCACATTTGCCCAGTTTGCTGCAGCTAATCAGTTGGACTATGATTTCATCACCAGTGAGCAAAGCATGAATGTAGTCTTGGAAAATCCTCTAGATGAGAATGACTACCCCATGTACTATGAGCCTGCACATCTTGGTATTGCCAGAAGCTTTGGGGGAACTCAGGGTATGAGGCATCATCCTGCAGTGATCAATAAAATTGCAAAAGTCACATTCATGCCTAAGAGTGGCAACAAGGACAAAGTTAGAGGGCTCTATTGGAATGTGATCTCTCATGTCATGAATGGGAATAGAATTGATGTCATTGCCCTCATCATGGATCAGCTTGCAGATTTAAAGCTCAATATGGAGATGAACTTATATTTTGCTCCATACATTATGTCCATAATCAAGGAAACGACCTCTTTCCGAGGCATTTGTGAGTGCAAGCATACTCCTTTCAGGCCCTACAAGAACGATCATGCTTTTCTTATGAGGCCGTTGACTCCGTTCCCTGGAGATGCTGAAGCACAGGGGCATGATGGTGATGACGATAGTGACGATGATGCTCACATAGGAGCGGCTGCAGCTCAGCATGGCGTGCCACCACCACCTCCTCCCGCACAGCAGCAGTGGGCTCCTCCAGCTGGCTATTTTGATCAGTATTTTACATCCATGCAGGCAGATCTCTCTTCTCAGATTGCCGGGTTGACTAGTCAGATGCAGAGTCAGATGGATCTCAACTTCCAGAACATGCAGCAGCAGATGTTCCAGCCCATGATGGCTCAGATGCAGGGTGTTCAGGAGAGTTTACACTCAGATATTGCAGCTCTTGACTCCCGTTTTGAGGATTTGCCTTCGTCTGAGCAGGTTGAGCAGCTCGAGCATAGGCAGCAGCATTTAGAGCAGCGCTTTGACACCTTCAGCACTGCCTTCACCGGGTTTTCTGACCACTTCTACTCAGTGTTCCCGGCTCCAGTGCCGCCTCCGGAGTTCTACCCGCATCAGCCGTTCTATCCACCGCCTCCTCCTCCACCGCCGATGGATTGATCCTTTTGGAAATTGATGCCAAAGGGGGAGAAGGAACTTTGGAGTGCCTTGATCTAGGGGGAGCTCATGGATTTCTCATGGAACTCATTCGCTTTTTTTGCTTCCGCTTGCCACTGATATTTTATTTTGTGTTGAACTTTATTGGATGGACTTATGTTTTATATCTTGCATGGATTTGGCTTGTTATTTGTGATGAACTATGTTGATGTACGCTACTTCTATTTACTCATGTTCATCTTGTGGTTGTGAGGCTATGGTAATCAAGCTAAAATTCATGTCATATATATTGTGTATCTTGTATGCCTCGATTTCCACTTGTAGGGAAAACTCTGTCAAAATACTCATATATAAATATGTGTGCTCTGGATATTCATTCAAATTTATATGCACATATCAAGGGGGAGTTCTCTCTACTCATTGAACTTGGTGAACTTATTCATACATATTCTAAAATTTTCAAGGAAAATGAGTAAGTTTTTCCAAAGTTCAATTTCAAGTTCTCGTTATGCCTAGCGTATGAAGTTGACTTGAACACTTTTATCACTCCAAAACTTAGTGTTGTCATCAATTACCAAAAAGGGGGAGATTGAAAGCATCTAGGCCCCTAATTCGTGTTTTGGTAATTAATGACAACGGTTTGTGGATTAACAATTCTTTTTGAGAAAATGAGTATAGGTTGATCCACGGATGAATGAGAGTTATTTGCGAACGTGTGGATTTTTGGAGACGATGAGAAAAGTTTGGGCTCAAGGCAAAGGTATAAAATAGGGTCTTTTGAATTTTACCGGTCACAAGGTGCTTAGTGGATGATAAGTGACCGGATTTGTTGGATAGATAGCCGTTCTATCAAGAGGGGTCATGTACTCGTGCTTGACAGGTCTCTAGTGCCATTTTGCTCAAAATATCTAAATGCATGCATGAGGGCTAACTACGCTTTGCCGGGTTTTGAAAAAGAACATGTTTGACTGCTGACTGCTCTAGCGCGGACGGTCCGGGCCTTGGGTGCGGACGGTCCGCTACCGTTCCAGAAAGGCTTAGAGGGTTTATCTGGTGGGTGGCGGACGGTCCGGCTCTCCTGGGCGGACGGTCCGCCACTGTAACTCTTTTTCGTTCCAGAAAGGATGTTCTCTGGTCTGTCTAAATTCTGTGGAGCGGACGGTCCGCTTCTGTGGAGCGGACGGTCCGCAGGCACTCTTATAAATTGATCCAGAAACATTGTTGTCTCTGCTTGTTCCTCTAGGTTGAACGGCGGACGGTCCGCCCCTTGGTGGCGGACGGTCCGCTGGCTAATTCCAGGATTGTTCCAGAGACCCTCATGTCTCTGGAGTTGTGGAACACTTAACTGCGGACGGTCCGCTGGTTGGGTGCGGACGGTCCGCCAGGGCTGTAACGGCTAGTTCTGACACGCATTAAATGCTCTCTGACTCTCTGGTTTATAACGGCGGACGGTCCGGTTTTTGAAACCGGACGGTCCGCGATCTCGCAGAAAAGACTGTAACGGCTAGTTTTTGATGGGATGTCTATATATACCCATTGCCCGGCCCTTGGGTCACTCTCTTGGCCATTTGGACTGCATTCTTGACCCTCTAGAGCTAAGACATCCCTCTCTCTCACACACTTGCTAAGGATTTGCATTTTTGAGAGTGAGAGTGCTTCCTAGTGCATTGCATCAAGAGGTTGAGCTTTGTGGCACTAGGGAATCTTCAAGCAAGGTTTATTGGCTTGTTACTCTTGGGAGTTGCCGCTCCCTAGACGGCTTGGAGAAGGTGATTTCGTGGAGCTTCTTGAAGGAGATTGTTGAGAAGCCCCGATTTCGGTTGTGAGAGGTTTTGTGCTCACCTCACCGGAGTGGTGAAGAGCAACTCTAGTGAAATCGAGGTGTGGAGTGGTTCCTTGTTTCTAGCCGGCTCAAGATCAAGAGGTTCTTGATAGAGGAGCAGTTGATTCTTGGAATCCACCTCAACGTGGATTAGGGGTGACCGGCAAGTCATCGACACCACGGGATAAATTTGTGTGTCAAGCTTGGTTATTTCTCTAGCTCTCTTTAATTGTTGTTATTTTGAGAAATTTACTTTACTAGAGCTTGAATTGTATTTTGTCACCCTAGGTTGCAAACCTTTCTAGACATAGTAGTAGCATGACATAGGGCTTTCTTTTGTTACTAATTAAATTTCTCTAGTGTTGTTGGTTTTAGTTTTTAAACCGCCTATTCACCCCCCCCCTCTAGTCGGTGTTCTTGATCCTACACGCGGGCTCGTCCGAAGGACTGCTGGGGCAGCCCCATCTGCTGGTTGTTGTTGCCGGTATTGTTACTGCGGATGGGTACACGATTGGCTCCTGATAGAGCTGGCCTTGGTCCATTCACCGAGTTGGAGAAGGCTGATGCTGCCGGCTTGTTATTGGCATATGGGCAGTTGGTAATGAAGTGCCCTGTCTCATGGCAGTTGAAGCATGCTCGGGCATTGTTGCTGGTAGTAACTTGGCTTGCATTGTTCTATGGGGCCTTCATGGTGTTCTAGCTCTTGAACTGCCTAAACAGGGTGTTGGGGGCCTGAGAGCCAGTAGCTTGTGACTGGGTCCTGTACTGCATAGGGGCTTGGGACCTAGGAACTGGAGGGCCGAAGTGCCTCGGCTTCTGGAAATGGTCCTGCTGGCGAGCCTTGGTTTCCAGAAACTTACGCTTATTGTCTCTCTTTTCCTCTGCCATGGCTCTCTCGGTGATCATAGCCATGTTCATCAGTGTGTTGAAGTCTGGGTAGATGCATGGGGAAAGCAGCTTCTTAAGTTCTGCATTTAAACCCTTTCTGAACATATCCTACTTCTTTTCATCCTTGTCTACTTCCTCCGGTGCATAGCGAGCCAGTTCTATGAACTGATATGTGTACTCCTCAACGGACTTGTTGCCTTGTTGCAGCTCATGGAACTCATCTGCCTTGCGCTTCATGGTGGCTGCTGGGATGTGATAGCGATGGAACTCATCCACAAATTCCTTCCAAGTGATAGTGGAGGCATCCTGAGCAGCTGCACAGTAGTTCTCCCACCAAGATAAAGCAGTTCTAGTGAGCTGGTGAGCAGCCAAACGGACCTTGTCACGTTCTCCATGCTCAAATGGTTCGAGTTTTCTCTTGATAACACGCAGCCAGTCATCTGCATCCAAGGGGTTGTGGGATCCTGCAAAGGTGGGTGGCTTGGTCCTCAGAAAAGCTGTCAGTTTATCATTTGTACTCTGCTCATGGGGCCTTGGGTTTCTGATGACATTGGTCAAAGCTTCCAGTAGGAGGTTCTGGTTGTTCAACACTTGCACCAGGTCAATGGCCAGTGGGGGTGGGGCCTGACGTACTCCTACTTGGCTTTCTCCTCCCCGCTGGCTTACTTCTTGATCTTCCTGATCTTCATGGCCGGGGGTTGTCCTTGCACACCCTGTTACCTCTCCGCACTTGGAGTGGTATGTGCCTGACTTTGGAAGGTCCTGGTGTTACGCCTGGGGGCCATCTGTGGATTGGGTAAAACTTTTATGAGATTTAGATTTGGAATTAAGTGATGTTTTATTTTTGTATTTTCGAAAAGGTAGAATCCACCTACTGCCGACAAGCACACAGAGTAACAAGCATCAAGCACAAACAGTTTTATTTATTAAGCTGGGGGTACAACACTTGGGAGGGTACAGCCAAAACACGCACTCCACGGTCGGGTACAAAGGGCACAACAGATGGGAGGGGCACGACTCTAAGCTTGGGGCCGAGATGGCTTCATCCCTGGGGGCATCTCTGAGGCATGCTACTCGCGGGGTGATTCGTCTTCCGGGGCGGAGTGCACTTCTAGTGGAATGAGTAGCTCTTCCTCGTCGTCCTCGAGGATCCCATTTTCTCGGGGCTGTTCAACAGCTCCTTCTTCTGCGGCTGCAGCTAACCTTTCGGCACCTTCAGGTGGAGCTTGCGGGGTCCCAAAAAGTCCTTCCCATCCTATGTTGGGTGTTCCAATTAGGACTTGGGTCTCCCCGATTGCCAGGACGGGCGTTCCACTGCTGGTCCATTCTTGCATGCGTCGATCCTAGATCTGCCTGAGGTTCTCATGAGCGACGGCCTCGCTACTTATAGCGGCCGCGGTCCTTGCTTCGGCTTGAGCCACCCGGATTTGGTGCATCCTCACTGCAAGCTCAGCTTGCTCGGCCCGGTGGGTTTGCTCCCTTAGGAATCGGGCTTGCTCGTCGAAGAGCTTGTCCAAGGAGACGAGGTAGGCGACCACATGGTACAAAAGGTCTTCTTGATGGCGGCGCCGTTCCAAGTTCCTCATGCAGGCCTGCCAGACTTGCGTCCTGATGGCTGGAGGAAAAGGCCTCATCGGTGTGGGAATGAGGTGTTCCTCGAAGATCCGGCACAGGTAGCAGAGAGCCTTTCTGATGGCCAAGGGATAGGCATCCCGATGTTGGAATCCTGTGGCAGTCACTCGCCATGGCTCGATGTCGGGGTAGCGGGTGCTTCTGGCGATGAAAAGAACCACCCTACAGCGAAGAGTGCCGAGGTGTTCGTACTCTCTGCTGTAGTACCTTGGGTGCTCAGTAACACCGAGGCATTCCAGGGAGTTGATCAAAAGGCGGGGGAAACTAGGCTCTTCTTGGCAAACGCTCTGGGTCCAACCATTCTCGGCCATCTGAAAATAAAGGTAGAGTGAACAAGCCTTGCACACATGGTAGGGTACAAGAAGGATATACGGTCTTTATTTTTCATTAGGGTCGGGTACATCTCCCAAGGATACATTATTACTAGGATGATAGCTCTAGCTTAGGTACTCTACTCTTCCCAAGGGGATTCTTCCCCGATCCGATTAGGTCACTTCTTTGGCGGAAGACATTGCTCCAATACCTCATCTTCGGTCTGAGTGCCCTTATCCCAATTGGTTTCTTTGGGTTCTCCTTCTAGTAATCCAGCTTCTCTTCGGCGTGCCTTGATACGTTCCCTTCCTTGAGCGTTGCTTCGCCATTTGTCTTGGAGAGAGGCTAGGGAACTCTTAGCTTGTGCCTCAGCTTCTATTGTTCTCCTCCATTGTATTTCCAACTCTTGTTTTGCCTTTTCTGCCCTGCGGATTTGGTGCTTCAGTTGTTTTGTCTGTTCACTGTAAAGTCGGTCTAGGCCCGTGAGGTAAATGGATAGGTGGGAAACCGTATCTTCTAGTTCTTCTTCTTCCCTTCCTAATCCTCTCAACCGGGCAATCCATGAGCGTCCTCTTCCTCCAGCAGGTGAGAAAAATCCCATAGGAGTTCGCTGAAGATGATGCTTATAGACCACGCGTAGGCGTCGCAGGGCTTTTCGGGCGGCCTTTCGGTAGGTGTCTAGGAACCCAAAGCCAGTGGTGGAGATGAACCAAGGATCCACGTCGGGGTAAAGTGTGCTTTTTCCCATGAAGATCATCAGGTCACACCGAAGGGTGCCTCTGAAGTTGTACTCCCGGTAGGTGTACTCCGATGGGTCCACAACTCCAACGCGTTCTAGGTTGAGTAGCAATAACTTCGGGAGGCCAGGCTCTGCAGGGCAGATTCCGTCACTCCATCCATTGTCAGCCATCTGGAACCAGACAAGGGCCAAAGTTAAGTGCCGTGTGGAAAGGTGAGTTAAGTGGGGAAAGATCTAGTGGGAAACGGCTTAGAAAATGTCCTCGGTCCTAAGGGTCACGTCCTATGGCTAACCTACGGCTCTCATACCACCTGAAGCATCCCCTCATCAGAGGTGACTAAATGTGATACAAATATCAGTCACAGGAGGCTGATAACACATTTATTACAACAGATGGTTCATTACCGTACAAACCGTCGAGGTAGCGGGCACTGAAGCGCCACTATCAAGAGGGTCAACATAAGGACTATGAACCAAACCAAAGTGCCAATAAAATCTAAGATAACATCAGAGAATTGCGCCATGGTAAGCTTCCTGTGGAGACCCTGAACCACAGGCAAGATTGGGTGCAGGACGGCGACCTACTTGACGTCTTCAGGAACGAAGTTCGGATCCTCCTCTATAAAAACTAGGCAAGATTGAGTACATACATACTCAACAAGTCCAACCACACCCATGGAGGGGAGTAATAAAGATTATGCACAGGATATATCAAGGATGAGGCTAGGGTTCATTTGCGATGAAGCGAGGTTTTACACATGCAAGGGTTCATCTAATAAAAGAGTTTTCTCAAGATATTTCTGTAGTAATCCAATAATAAGTGGGGTTGATCCTACACAAAGGATCCAAGTTTTAATGCTACCGAACTCCACATCCACAGTAGCTCATGGCACAACTGCTGGGCACTTTCAAAACAACTCACGCCACAAAACCAACCATCCCAAAATGTCTATTGAAGTGACCATGCCGTAACTCGTCCAATACCGTGGACACGGCTATTCGAATAGATTCTACACTCTGCAGAGGTTGTACACTTTACCCACAAGTAGGGTACCGCACTACGAACACCTTAATGTCGCTGCGGATCCTAACAAAGCCATTACCCACCCTAGCTGAATCTAACTAGCCAACACGGAAGCAACCATGGGTTAATGACCTATCAACAAGGTCATAACTGGGACATAACTCACACAGATCGTATTCCTTCTCCATGATCTCCCGTTGCTCACCCGCTCTCCTTTTGGCTAGCAGAACAACTAGTGGGGTTTATGCTAAGCCCTTGCCCACACAACGGTCGAGTGGTTGTACGATAAGTGGGTTAGGCAAGATGACACCTCAGTTCATCCTTACATTGACAAGACGGACATCTCCCAACCATGCTCAACCACAAAGGTACAAGCTCACTAGTGGCATTTCACACAGAAACGTCGTCCATCTCATCAGGTTATATCTTTCTTTTATTTTCCTGAAATCCCATTTTTGGTAAATCGCTTTGTGGTCATGATTAAAATATAATAAAGGGAATAAAAGGTAACAAGCATCTCTAGCAGTAGTTAACGTCCAACAGAGCAAATCCTATATAGACATTAACCTAGGTCATCAAGGAATAGTCATAGCAATCAAGGAGTGGCTATCCAACCATGTCTTGCAATAAAATAATGCATTTTATAAAACAGGCCAATATGTTGCGTTTATAAAACTGGGATAAATATGCATCAAAGGATGGGATTGGACTTACCGTCCTCAAAGCCTTCCGGAAGCTCCTCCTCGAGGTACGGGTCTTCGGACTCCGGCTCACGGTCCTGCTCCTCCTCGGTCACACCGTCGGCTACAACACACAAACAATCACACTATAAAAACAAAGTTCGCCGACGAGCTAAAAAAAAAGGGAAATAGAGAGCTTCGATTAAAAGTAGAGGAGACTATTATATTTGTTGGATGTGGATCTTGAGACTTGGAGAGAATATTTGATGCATGGTGGAGTTTGGAATCGACTCAGAACATAATATCGCATGAAATGGGGGGCTGCAGACTGCATAAGGAGAAAAAGTGGAGGGGTTATGCACAAGTCTGCCTTTCTTCTTCCTCGAGACAGAACAGGTGGGGGAGGGGAACGGTAGGAGCGGGGGCGGCCAGGCCATGGGCGCCGGCCCGCTGGCGCATGGCAACACCCGAGGAGGGGGGAAAAATAGAGAGGAGGCCGAGGAGGTTCGATTCCGGCCCTCATCTCGTGCGGAGATGGTCTACGGAGGGCTGTCCACGGTGATGGGTGGTGGGCGGCAATGGTGAGCAGCGGCGGCGAGCTGCAGCATGAGGTAGAGGAGGAGAGGTGTTGGGGCGGTGTGGGAGGAGTGAGGGGCAGCTTGGGGTCTGATTTATAGGCCGAGAGGAAGAGGGGAGATGGCCGGCATGGGGGGGCGTCACGGGCAGTACAGGAGACTCGCCATTAATGGCGGCCGGGATGCTCGGAGACAAAGCGCGTGCTGCGAGGGCGAGGTGACGGGACGGAGACAGGCCGGCGCAGCAGCGGGCCACACGCCGGCTTGGCGTGCACGGGCAGTAGGCACGCAGCGGCACAGCGAGTGGCAGCGGCCGCGTCGGCCCTGGCGTGATGCGGGCGGCGTGATGCGAGCGCGCGTGCACGGCCAGCAACGGGGGCAGAGGCGGGTCGTGCGTTGGCCCGCGCGTGCGCTCAAGGAGCGGGCTACAGCTCGAGCAGGCAGCAGGCAGCACAGGGGAGAAAAGGAAAGAGGAAGCCAACACAAAAAAAAAGAGTCTGGGAAAAAGTTTTAAGAGAGAAATAAAATGGATTTGATCAAAATATGAGAAAAGAAAAGATAGGACACGCGCGCGGCGCCGACAATCGCGGCTGGGCAGGCGCACGCGGCCGACCGCGACATGATGGTGATGTAACGGGACGGCGGGGCTAGTGGAAAAGGAAAAGGGATGGGCGGCTCTGCGGAAAAAGAGGAAGAGACTGCGCGATGTCGGAACGGCGGAAAATCGGGAGGTGGGCTTCGGGAGCTCAAGCGGTGGAAAAGGTTTAAAAGATTTTTAAGCGAGGGATTAGTAACGCAATTTAAATAAGATAAAAACATGGGCGTTACAAGCTAACTCCCCAGTTAGCTGAGGATCCTTACCTTCTTACCTCATCGTCGAAGGCGTCATTACGGAACATAAAGTTGATTATGCAAAAATTTAAGGTTTAACAGAAAAGTAGTGCTGGAAGTCAGAGTTATATCCATATATTATAGCCACCTCTAATTCCCATATGAAATATTACCCTAGGGCTTTACGTACTAAGCACAATCCTTAACGGCACCAATGTAGTTTTGCAAAATACTTTGTTGATCCAATTTTATACTAAAAGACATTTTTAAGGCAAATCATATCTTCAGGGTACACTTGTTAGCTCTGATACCAGCTATGGCAGAAGCAACCTGAATTACACCGGCTCAAGTACGCCAGTCCTCTCTCAAGGGCTCCAACGTACTTCAAACGGTGTAACCCCTTGGCCTGTCGGGTAACGTCCCGATAAACCACCGAATGCAGGATCAAACAAGGTACCTCGCACGAAGGCGAGTCCAGAGATACAATCACCCTCATATTTTACATCACAAGCACTTATATTACAAGAGTTTTTAGAATAGCATAAGTTCTAAACTGATAGAAATTATTACAAACCAGTTTAAAGATTCAAGTTCACGGCAGCGGAATTTAAAGTATGACAAATGTATACGTCGTTAGTACGGACATCATGCTAAGCCATGGCATGACATCACTCGTTATGATCTGTGTTAGCCGGGGACGGGTCTCACTTCATGGACCAACCATCACGCAAAGCATAGGGCCAAGGCATGGGAAGGGTAGGGTCTTCAGGGACATTACCTAAAATAAAATCATATTGCAAGGCTGAATACTCTAATACTCAGCAAGGCTTACCCGGAATTAGGTATACTTAGCCCATAACTAGACCATGAAGGCTTTGTAAAGGTTCAGGGTTTAGCTTTTGCTGAAAAAGCAACAAAGAGTAAGTCCGTAATTTCATAATTTAGCTTTCAAATTCTAGTTTCATTAACCATTCTAGGTAAGCACCTATAACTAATCAAGCAAGGTAGAGCCTCTTTAAAACACATCTCAGTATTACTCCTCATAAGATTTCTCTTGTTACTCTATGTGGCAGAAGAATTAAGCAGTCTCAATCTCCGTGAGAAACGGACGAATCTGAATCGAATTTCAACCCTTGCAAGGTAAACCTAACTCACACGCTTGGAACACCAACAGGTCGTTCCGAAGCAACTGTTTGCCTTTCATTCCGGGTCATGGAATAAAGCCACCATAAGCGACTGCAGGACCATACGCACATCCAATGTACAGGATATACGTCTACAGCGTGACTGTATGACCGTATTCCTGTCTGCTCTGCAGAACATACTCCCACATATCGGTGCGTGTAAACATAAATTAAAAAGTCGAGTGGTGGGGGACGAGTCCACTTGCCGGGTCAATTGGTTACTAGGCTAACCGCTTACCATATTTCACAGCATGTGGCTAGTACTTTCAAATGCTTAACTACCTCTACCACACACTGCGACCTTAACCAAATTCATCAACACAGATGGGGTATCATTTCTTTCCAAGATACTACACATAACCCCGTCCGTCATCCTTATAGTGATTGCAGTATTGTAAGCATCAAATCCCTATATCGCGCGAGTGACAGGAAATCACTCGACTTCTACCGGTCCTATTGGCATAGCACTAGTCGGACTCAGGTTCTAATATTTAGTACATCGGTTCCTAGGAATATGCAACTAGGGTTTCCAGACATTCCCTAAGAACTTAATGCACAAGTATATATATATATAAATGTAGATTGCAGTATAAATAAAGTAGTGGGTTTATGTCCGGGGCTTGCCTTCACTGGCGAGGCTGGGGTCAGGAACGTTAATAAATTCTTCTGAACTTGGGTTCGGAGCTTAAGTTAAATCTTCGGTGATGTTCCCAATGTCTTTCGAGACTTCTACTTCGGGTTCCGGAAGAATCTGATAATCGCCGTTGGCGAGAAGCGTCGAGTCTACATGTGATGTAAATGATGCAGTTTAGAAAATGCAATGCATAGACTTTTATTCTACTTCACAAGAAAGTTGCAATCCAACGAACTTAACATTACATACTAGCAAACAACACAATTCCCTTTTACTGGGCAGTCATTTATCGGGTATTAACCCATTTACTTAGTTACATTAAGTAACATGGGGGTAATCCTAAACATTTAACTAACTGCATGAGGTAGCATGTTTTGTTATCTTAAACAATTAAACTAATTACACTTAATAACTTTATTTATTTACCTAGCTAATTATCTTTAATAACCCTAGGTTATCATTTAATTATGGGCTTACCTTGATTAATTAGGAATATAGCATTATTATATCAAGTTATATTTATTCTAGTTGTTCTACACCTGATGAGGGGTTGATAATTTGTGGACATGCTACACTACTCAAGTGTAACACCTCAAAATATTCTCATAATTTTTCATGAATAAAAACTAGCAGGAATGAATTATCTTTGAAAACAAGCAAAAATCCATAACTTGGTGTAGAGCCTACTATTGATCCTAATACTTTTACTATGGATTACACATGCAAAAAGGAAGTTATGGTATAAATTTCAAGTACAAATACTAACAGAAACATCCTTAATTAAAATCTAAGCATTTCATCAACATATAACAAAGGTACTCGAATTTCTAAGTAATTGAGTAGTAAAGAACTTGAAATTTTTACATAGAGCTACACATGGGACATACAACCTAGGTTCCAAAATTCACCCACAACACATGCATATAACATGAGATACAAATAAAATACTCATTTCCTAATATTTAATCTGCATCAGAAAATACACACACAGCTCAAACTCACTATATAAAAGTAGTCGAATTTAACTTAAGGACTCAAACAAAATTGGTTTGGCATTTTTCTGAATTTTCTACAACTTTCTATACATTTTTGAAGTTCACAGCTTTTGAATTGGGGGGGTTTTGGAATCTTGCTGGGAGGCCCTTAGAACTTTTAAAATCTTCACAACTATGCCCTTGGTTCATCGGGGAAGAAGAGCAGGGATGTCGCCAGCCAAATTCCGGTGAGGTGGGTGGCAGGGGGTGGAGAAGGGCTGTTCTACGGGCACCAGGAGCTCACAGCGCATCCATGGGTGGGCTTGGGAGGAAGAGGGGATTGCCGAAGGTGGGGTTTCCACGGCGGCCGAGGCGGCGGCGGAGAGGAGCTCATCGTCGCGGGGCTTCCCGGCGAGGAGGGTGGCCAAGCTTGGGCCTAATAGCTGTGGCAGGAGGAGGAGAAGCTAGTGGGATGGTCGGATTGGACGGAGGAGGGGTGGAGGTAAGGGCTCGACGGCGACAGGATCTCACCGAAGAAGAGTAGAACGATGGCGACCGGGCTCCGGCGAAGGATTGGCGTCGGGGTGGGGCTGTAGAGCTTCAGCGTGGCGCGGTGAAACTTTCTAGGTGGTCATCCGGGACAATGGGGCGCTCGAGGTGGGAGCTCCGCGGCGACCAGGGGCTCACCGGCGAAGAAGAAGGAGGCGGCGGTGTTCGGGGCTCTGGGCGATTGGAGAGCAAAAGAGCGAGTGGAATGGGAAGAGAGGGAGCTAGTGCTGCTCTTGAACCAGTAAAAAGGGGGCCAGGGGGGTGCACAGGCGGCAGCGGCGGCAGCGGCGAGCTGTCGCTCGGCGGGATCTCGGGCAGGAGAAGAGGAGGTCGTGGCAAGTGCGCGGGAGGCCAGAAGAGGGGAGCTAGAGCGGCGCTCGGGCTGGGGAACGACGCGTGGAGATGAAACACAGCAGGAGGTGGCGAGAGGCGATCGAAAACGGCGAGCGGCGGCGCAGCAGTAGAGAAGCAGAGGAGGTGCCAGAGGAGGAAGAAGAGGCAAGGGGGTCCGAAGGACTTCCTTGGAATTTGCAAAAATCTCAGGGATTCACTGTAAATAGAATTTTCCCATTGATCCAAAGCTTTAATATGGAGATGGTCAAAATAGAAGTTGTAGAGTTTTTCAAATCCTACAACTTTGCTTTAGGACTCAAGTTCGAAAACCTAAAGCACAATGCTTTATCTTACCATTTTGCACTCAAATGAAACTTAAATAACTTTTGTCCTTATCAAGTTAAATTTCTTATAACTTTGCACCAAATTGCAAGTATTTATGACATGTCATGATGACTTACACCTTTTTACATTTTGACCCTTGGTAATTTTGGATGTTACTTTTATATTTCAACTAATTTACATAAAGGGACTTGTACTTTCATAAATTTACACAAATACCCTTATTTTCATAACTTTGCTAAATTTTCACACAATTTAATCCACACCAAACATTCTTCCTATTGGCTTGCTCTATTTAACACCTAGGGTGTCACACTAATTTCTTTTGTTTTTATAGTCATGCACTCGACAGCAATGGGGCCTCCTCCTGCAAGAATGGAGCCTCAGATGTTTGGTGCCTATGCTCCAGGAACGTTTCTGTCACACCCGATTTATAAGAACATAAACCGAGCAATCATATATGCGCCAGGATCAAGTCACGCATATATATAACAGAATCATCAAGATATCACAACACGTATCTCGAAATAAAAGCGTATAAATCATAAATGAATATCTTTATTACAACTGAATCAAGAATCAGTTCAATGAATGCGGAAGCGTAAAATAAATACATGAAGAACAGGGCGCCACAGGGACGTCGGCTGGGAGACAACGCCTAGAAATCGTCAAGTCCGCTGATGTAGTTCTCCACGTCGCCTGGAACTGAGCAGCAGTCGAAGATATCCCAAGAGAACAGAAGAATAGAGAGGGCAAGTGTGAGTACACAACTTGTACTCAACAAGTATAACACGAAATATGAGGCTCTAAGGTTAGCTGACTCAACTGCATTAGCTTTTAATCTTGGCAAATTTTATTAAAGCTATTTACTATAAGTGGATGAATTACCATAACCCAAGTTACATAATAATTAAATCAGAATTAACATGAGACTACTGAAAACCAAGCCAAAGCCACCAAAGGTACATCCCACTAATCAGACGGAGGATCTGGGCCGCTCATGATCGTGAGCACGGCTAGTATACCAGTTTTACACTCTCGAGAGGTTGCACAACTTTACCCACAAGCCGTGAGCTACGCTAGTTGTTCATCACACTTCCTTAGGTGAGATGACTAGCAAGCACACTACAAGACCGTTACAAAGGATCACGTTAGTAAGGTGTAACCGCTAAGGTTTCTGGACCAGCAACGATGGGGCCCACCTCACGGGGGTACAAGCACACAGCACAGACCAAGCTGGAGGAGCAGGGACCATTAAAGCTTACCACCCCTCTTGCCCCGCAGGTAAGTTACTCCCAAACCAAAATGATCTAATTAGTAGGTCAAGACCGTCCCATTCCATTCTTGTGGTTGCGCGGTTGTCCCAGGTTGTCGCTCTATGAACCGGTCCTTATGGAGAGTGGCCAACCCAGCACTAAGCATCGTGCTGGCCCCCTAAACCATGTTTCTAACAAAAATATATTTTAAGGGGACGTGAGCCACTCAAGCACCCAGCACAGAGGGCCACTCTCAGAATTAGGTTGCATAAAACCATTAATCAAATTTAATTACAAAGGACCATTATATGCGAGAGCGCAACACCTAGCACAACTAACCAAAATGCAACCCAAGGTATTATATAAAGGATAGGGTGGCTAGGAAGTCCTTATAGGCATACAGAATTAAAATGCAGTATGAAATTGTATTTAAAAGTGATAGGATGTTCATGTTACACTTGCCTTCCTCAAAGTTCTCCTGCTGCTGCTCAAAGCGCTCTGAAGAAAGGGGCTCCTGGTACTCGTCCAAAGGCTCAGCGTCTACTCATGATCGCAACGCCAAAACATGGTCCAGCACATACACATACATGCAAACAAAGATAAAAGATAAGAAATAGTACAACATTACATAAAAACAGCACCCAGAACTAGGATAGAACTGTTCTACGCATTACAACGATTGCGTGAGCGTGAAAACCAACTAAAACGGAGCTAAGACGCGAAAGCTAGAGCTAAAACAAGGTCCAGGGACTTTTCTGCGAGAAAACAGAAATTTCAGGGGGGTTCTGAGCAAAAACCGGGGACCTAAACCTAGTTAAAGGTTAGACACAGGGTCTAACATGCAAAACTACCGGCGCTGGACTGCGGGTTCGATTTCCAAAGAGCTCAAGGGTCTAAACAAATAAAACAAGACCTAACTGGAATTACTTTTGAACTAGAGGTGGACTGCGGGTTGATTTCTAAGAACTCCAGGGACTCTTTAGCAAAAGCGCGAGCGGTGACCGGTATCTTGGGTCGTAGGCCGTCGGATCTGCATCCAACGATCCGGACCCTTACTCATTCTAGATTTAATCCCGCGCGTTGAACACGGATCGGGCAGCTCACGAGGTTTGGGCGCGCGGGGCGGCGGCGCTTGGTCGCCGGCGACCTAACTCCGTGGCGGCGCGGCTCGGGGCTCACCGGAGTTCATCACATTCGATGCTTCGGGGGTCAAATCACCCGGGTTTTGGGTCCGGGAGCTTCATCACGCCATGTGTGATTCACCTGAGCACTACACCAGGCTTGGAAATGCCCTGGAACACGGATGCAACGGCGGTGGCGGCACTGCGCAGCGGCGCTCGTCGGCATGCAGCGTTCCGGCTGCAGGAACGACCTACGGTCCACTGGAACTAGCGCAACAGGACCAGGGAGGTAACGCGGTGCTCACCGAGGGCTCGGGTCGGGCGGAGCTGCCGCGTGGGGTGGCCGGCGACGAGGGCGGGCGGCTACACACAGACGGCACCGGGGAAGAAGGTCGCTGAGGGGCGGCTCAAAGCTTCTGGCTCCACGGTCCTGCTCGGGGAGGTCCTGCAAAGCTAGTGGAGAGGTCAGCGTGGCTTGAGGGGCACTGGTGGCAAGCAATTGCTCGGAGGTGGGGCTCACCGGCTACGATGGTTCGGGGCCAAATCCGGCGAGCGCAAGGGCGGAGGCCGCGAACAGGGGCTCGGGGGTTGACCCTGTACTTGGGGCGGAGCTCCTGCAGTGGTCCCGGGCGGCGGGGATGCAGTGGAACGACCAGCCCACGGCGGAGCCGAAGCTCGGTGCGGCGGAGCGGATCGTGGCGGCGGCACTATGGTTCGCCGGCAGGCGCTTCGGTGGGTTACGGTCCAGAGGCGTGCGCGGGGCCAATTAAGGGCCGGAGCGGGATCTGGGCGTGCGTGCCCTGGCTGGCGCGGAAATCATGGCGGTGACCTAGGCGTGCGGAGGAGGCGGATCGCGCACAACGGCCTCGCGCGATATTGGCTCGGGTGGTGGGACTTCTAGAGAGAAGGGGAAGGCTCGGGCACTGGCCGGGGTGCGGGCTCGGGCCGAGTGCAGCGCGGTGGAGCGGTCCCAGGTGCAGAGGCGCGGCCGGGCGGAGCGGTCAGCAGAGCAGAGAGCAGCGTGAGGAGGAAGGGGAAAGAGCTGACGGGCGGGCCCGGGGCGTCAGCGGGCGAGGTGGAGTGGAGAGTGAGCGAGCTGGGCCTCAGCGCAGGTGGGCCGAGCTGGCGTGCGCGAGGGGAAGAAAAAGAAGAGAGTGGGCCGCAGGGAGAGGGGGCCGGGTGAGCGGGAAAGGAAGAGAGAGGGGGAGTGGGCCTGTGCGGGGGAAAGGGCCGGTCCAAGGGGGAGAGGGGAGGCAGGTCGGGCTGGGCTGGCTGACTGCCTTCTCCAAATTCCTTTCCTTTTTCTTTTCTACTCATTTTGAAACTCAAATCTATTTGAATTCAAATGAACTTTTGAATTCAAACCCTGTGCGCTCATTCCAATAAAACATTTGAAACTCAAATCTATTTGAATTCAAATGAACTTTTGAATTCAAACCCTGTGCGCTCATTCCAATAAAACATATGCACCAGCATGAATGCACAATCATGTTGTTCCTAAAATAAATTTTATTTCTTTGTATAACTTAATTAGTTTAAATGCAAACTAAGCACAATAAATCTTTAGAAAATTAATGGAGCCAATTTAAATCCATTATAAATCTTGGAAATTTACATTAGGGTGTTACAGTCTCTCCCGTCGGGTTCGACGCCAGCTGCTCCGTATTCTCAGGGCTATACTCAGCATGCGTGGTCGATGGGAGCTCCTTCACACGATGGTCTGTTCGGTGTGCCGGACTGGGACGGCTGGGACGGCGGCTCCGTCAATTTGTCGGAGTTGGAGGGCGGCGGCGCCGAGCCAGACATCATTGGCCCCTCCCAGACGTATGACGCTCCACCTGCACAGTCCCAGGATGACCCATTCACGCCGGCGCCTCCTCCGCCTCGTCCTCACCGTGCTCCAGATGCAGTCACGTACTCGGAGGGGCACATACGCCGACGGCCTAGGACTAGGGGGGAGGACCAAGAGAGCGCGAGGACCGGGACAGGCGGAGTAGATACTCTGATTCGGTGGACTCTGTATATTTAAACTATTTTTTGTATCATACTATTTTATTTTTAATGGCTTAATGTATCGTACTATCGTAATATTTGGATTCTACGTTGCAAAACATTATCGCTTAACCATCTTCATATGAGTTTTAAATACCGTAATCTTCTTCGTAAAATTGAACTAAATTTTTTTAAGTATACAAAAGAGTATGGCGAATAAATCTTGTATTGAAAAAAGTTTGAATTTTAAATATTTTCTAAAACATAAATTCGAACAAAAAAATAAAAAGGGCACTTCCCGCCCGTTGGCCGGGCGGGATGCCTTAGGGGCCTGGGAAAAAATTTGGTACCTCCCGCCCGTTGGATGGGCGGGAGGTTTCCGGCCCCACGCCTCCCGCCCGTTGATCGGGTGGGAGGTACCCATTTTTCAAAAATTTCCAAAACGGCACCCGTTTTTTGAATTTAATTTTTTAACCCTTTTTGCAAAAAAATTCAGCAAGCAGCCAGATCAAAGATAGGCCGGTTGCTGCTGCCCATCGTGGCATGCTTCTGCGGTCCAGCACACAGCAGGCCCAGCACGGCCCGAAGCAGGCCGTTGTTGCCAGCCCCGCTTGGTCAGTCCAGCGCCGAGCGCATGCCGGCAAAAAGCACGCTCACGGCGGAGTCAGCAGTGGGCGGGCCCACTGGGCAGCGACACAGGGCGCGGGATTGGTCACGGTGGACCCCACATGCACGATGGAAAAAACATCACGCGAAGAAAACTTCAAACAAGTCCATTGCTCCAAATGAGATGATTTTGGTTTAAAAAATGAGATGATTTTGAATCCAGAGTTTAGTTCCATGATACCCGTACTTTGGCATTTCAATTTAATACAACCTTGATTCCACATGCTTGATTATGTGAATAAACCATTATGACATTTGTTAATAATTATATGTTTGATTATAGTTTTTCATTTTTAAAAATACCCCATTTTTCTTAATATATTTTAAAAATTGGCAAGGGATCAAAAGTTAGGGGGTTCCAAAAAGTTTCATTGATAAAATAAAAATGAGGTAACCATTGTCTCCTAGATCCGATCCGGCGTCCTCTGCCGCACCCCCAACGCCCTGTCGCCACCAGAGTGGACAAGGCAACGCCGACACAAATGCTGCGATGACATCTTGATGGCCGTTGTCCGGTCGACGTCGCTCTTCCCTTGCCGCAGAACCGCAGACTCGCGATGGCTGTGCGGCTGTGACGCGGTGATCTAAATCAACTCCGGCCTCCCGTCGCTGTCGTCCACCTTCTAACATCGGTGAGCACGTCTAACCCTTCCTCCCCTGTTCATCTACCTGGAGTCGCGATTCATGAGCGCTGCGCGTGGTGCCGAGCGGTCGGCAGCGCATGGGGCGATCTTGGCCGTCGCGGCACCCGGCACTAGTGCTGGCTTTGGGGTGGGAGGCCCTGCGCTACTGTCAGGCGAGTCATGGGCTGCTCGAACTAGCGCCAGGCCACCAACGGCCAGGAGACTAGGATGTCATCAAGGACCAACTGTCCATGGAAGAAGCAAGCAAGTATGAAAATTTCCTTCCTGTTATTGGCCTTGTATAGATTCTGTTTTAGATTTTCAACATTTGATTACGTATTTGATTGATGTAAATGTTGAATCTCATAACAAAAGAAAATTTTCTAAGTATATTGCCATGTGATACTGAGGATCAGGAGAAGAAAATTTCCTAAGTAAATTGCCATGCGAGCCGGCGGCGGCGAAGTGCTGAGCAGGCGGCGGGGCGGGTATGGCGCGACGAGCGGGGCCGCGGCCGTAGCGGCATAGCGAGCAGGAAGGCCGCAACAGCCTCACATCTGTTCAAGCTCGAGTTTGTCAGGTAGCTAGGATCATTTTACTCCCTCACATCTAAAATCAAACCTATTCAATTTGGTACAGGCCTGCGCATCCCATCCCCAACTCCGCAGTAGGCGCCCAGGCTCTGGTGGCTCAAGCTCCAATCGTGGGGCCCCTTTATCCGTGCCCTTGTCGAGGAGCTGCGGCTAACCGACGATGGAGTCCCAATCCTCTTGTCAGGCTCCACTGCTCCAACCCCATCCAGGTAATGCGTTTCTACTCCTGGATTCATGCATATGCATGTTATTGCATTCTTGATCTACGTCCCCATTATGGTTTCTCATACTATATACCTATGATTTGTCTGAATTCGTTTCCTTCTTGCATAGATGGTTCATATATTTTCTTCCACGAGTGCTGCCAGTGTTTGCTTCATGTACGCTCAGATAATTCACAAAGCTAGGAAACCTACTAAAGACATTCCCGGAACAGTCACATTGTATTTTGTGATAGAAAAGGATTGTACACAACAATGTAACTAAATCAGATAAATCTATTTGGAGATTCCATTTTTTAGAAATTCCAACATATTTGATGATTGTACTATTTTTATGAGCAAACTTTTATGCCTGAGTTTGCTAGCTCGCGCAGCAGTGCGATGATTTCTGCTAATTTTAGTAGTTTCCATCACAAATATTGTCCTCTAATTAATATTTGGCAATGTGCACTTTTTAAGTTGAGGATGAAATGGAACAAGGAACAAGCAGTGAGAAGAACTTGGAAAGTTGAAGGCAACATGGATAAGGCTAAGGATATTGATTGATCCGTAACACTTTTTGCCAAGTAATATTCAGACGGTGCATTCATCAAATTTTCAAAGCCCTTCTATGTTTTAAGGCTTGATAGATCAAATAAAAATCATGTGGTTGCATAGGACTTGATAATCATTCTTTATTATCAAAAATTAAAAATTTTGGTCATACATTTCAGGACATATGATTCTTGTTTTTGCATGTAAACTAACTCATAGAACTGTACAGTAATAAGTAGATGTTCTGTAGATGTTCTCAAATGAAGGTTAATGTTGTAGATAATTTTATTACGAAAGCATTTATTTGATCCATAAAGCTTCAAGTGTCTATTTTTGTTAATCCATGCTGCAAGTTTGGCTCAGCTTTTCAGATTCTATAAGATAATCATGCTGCAAGTTTGCAAATTTGTTATTGCTGTTGGGTACATCCCATTAAGCCTAGCAGCTGATATTAAAATACATTGCCATTGCTGTAAGGAAAAATTGATCATATAGCCTTTTCATGGGGAATTTTACTTTTGAATGATTCTGCAAATTTATTTCCAAACCTACTAGTCTTTAGTCTTTAGTTTAAGATTCCAAGTTGCTTACTTTATCGGCTCCATGCTGCTGTTGCCAAAATAATACAATTTCAGCTTACCCGATTCATGCCACTGTCAATTATTCTATTCAGGACTAAGATAGAATTTGAGTGGAGCGCAAGACTGATGGGATAATCAACACCAAGACAACCTTTGTTGCAGTGCTACATAGCTCATTATATTTTGATATATTCAGTTTCATTAATGATTTTTACGAACAAAGAATATTCAAGGTGGTGTGGTAATAGAGGGTCCAAGTAAGTATGCGTGGTAATAGAGGGTCCAAATATAGCAATCAAGTGTTGATCGTGGCAATAAAGACTTCCACCTATAGCAACCAAACATTTGTCATAGTAATAGACACACCACCTCTCGCAACCAAACATTTATCGTGGCAACAGAGGGTTTCACCTATAGCAACCATAATGTTCAATGTGGCAATAGAGAGGCCACCTGTAACATCCTAGATTTTTCTGGATGTTAATTGTTGTAAAAATTGTGGGTTTCAAAAAAAATTTGTGCAATGTGTGTAATTAGCTCGATCACTGTAAGATTGTCTTCTACGAACTTCCTAAATTCCTAGATTTATATTTCAAAGTTTAAATTTGAATTTTAGAATTATTTAAATGTTATTAGTGTAATTTGGATTTTATTTTATTTTTAATTGATTCTTTGTGTGTGGTTTATATTTGAATTGCAATTCAAATATAAAACCTAGAGCTGAAACTAACCAGCCTGCTAACCTTAACCCACGTAGCTTACCAGCCCAGACGAGCACGTTAGGCCCTGGTCTTCTCTTTCCCCTCGCGTGAAGCACAAGTGCTCAGCAACGAGCAAGCAAACAGGCCGACCTTCTTCCTTGCCTCTGCATGCGAGGCCTCATTAGTTTTCTACCGTCGGCCCAGTCAGCCCAGCAGGCCAATAGGTGTACGCCACAGCAGCGTCGCCTCCACGCGACGGCACCGCCCTCCCTCCGTTCACCTTCTCTCTCCGCTCCGTCCTGACAAACGGATCGGCAGGTACTCCCCGTTCCGCAACGGGACGTCGACACCTGCGCCCCATCCCGCTCCTTGCCACAACCGTCCAATTTAACATTATTTCAAACGAACCGCCGGTTATTAATATTAAGATGAGAATTAATACGCGCTCGCGCTAAGAGCATGCCACGTGTTAACCCACATCTAATTCATAAATAACCAACTCATCATTCACCAAAAATAATGTCAAATTCGGTAGTCCCGGTACGTGCTCCACCATATGCCCAAGATCATGCACACATACATACTATTTACAATCTCATATATCGCCGATGGACTATAAAGAGCAAATTTTAAGCAATAAAGGTTACAACTAAACATATAAAGAGCAAATTTTAAGCAATAAAGGTTACAACTAAACATTATAAGTTCAACAAATGGATGGGTTCAAATCTGAAATTTAAGGTTCAACAATAAAATACAAGCATCGGGCTCACTGCTTAACATTAGAAAGGGATATAGTTTATCAAATTAAAAGTTGAACATGTCATCCCCAAAAGAACGATTTCGCAGCGGATAACTAAATAACCATAAAATGATGAAGTCTTGCTCAAGAACACCATCAAGGCCGCATCGACCTACTCCTCGCCCGCACCGGGGTCGGCTGGTTAGAAGTGGCCAAACACAATCTCCGGCTCAACTGCAACTTAGTTAATAAAGCAACATGAGTACAAAGGTACTCGCAAGACTTATGCAATTTAATTAATAACCAAGGATTATGCAAATGAAGGCTCACAAAATAAGGCTTTAGGGTTAAGTAATTTGCATAAGCATTAGCTCTCTAATCCAACACCTAACTTCCTAGCATTTTAATTATCTTGGCCAAACCACCTCAACTTTTAGTTAATAAATCATGAAGCAAAAGAGTATCAAGAGTTGACATAAACCAAGTCCGAACAAAATGATACTTCTACGAAGAATTCATTGGATATTGAGCTTGCTCATAACCGAGAGCGCGGCAATTCGAATTGATTAGTTAACCTTGCAAGGGTGTACTTCTTTACCCATACGACACAAGGACCATGCGACTCATCCAACCGATCATGTTGAGCAAGGGGGTACTCGCATCAACCTTTTCCGACAAGTCTCAACCGTTGAACATCATGCCTAACTTGCGCGGAGAGTTACCTAGGTCCACCGGGGACACCCCTAAGCCTCTCTACAAAGCCCTATGGCCACGCATCTAGGACCGTGCATCAAAGATTAATACTTAGAAGGTAATCGGTTCATCCATACCATGATTGGACATGTGGTAGTACGATAACATGCTCAAAACCGAGGTCATCCACGGACGGTCCTTAACCGATTCAAGCGGACTAGCCTACGAGACTCCTTTCCCGAGGCCCTACATTCCACCCAAACCACGAAACCATTTCTTTTCCAACTAGACCGATACAAACTTTCAACATTCCAAACCCAGACAATCGCGAGCAAGGTAAAAGTTGTGAAGTGTGCAAGTGATCCTATTCCCAACAATTTTCTTCCAAGTTACGGATCAATTCTAAGCATGGCTAAGCATTTATTCAATTATTTAGTTACTAACTATAAGTATTAAGACATGGGTATATAAAAGCAAGGTAGGTCAATGTATAAAAATAGGATCGATGATGCAATAGACAATATTTAGCATAAACATATATACCCGAATAAGATAACTAAATCCAAATCAAGTTAAATGGGTCAAGAAATCATGCTTAGCTGCTTGTCTTGGTTATCTTCGGCTCGACAACAAATTCAACTCCCAGCTCGGTTTCGACGATCTCGATGGGCTGAACGGGCTTGTCCTCTGGCGTTTCGGTCACTATAATGCATGAATGACATGTATGCATTAGCATGATGTTGATGGTATCAAAAATGATATGATGAAATGAAGATTGAGCATCACACTAAATAAAGAAACACATGAACGCTAGATAAAGGGGCTCGCCGATTACGTTCGCAAACATAAGGACCAAAACGAGGATTGCCCAAAACAATTTATATAGCAAGCATAAATTAAGAGTTAATGTTTTCATATAGAGAACATTACAAGGAACTCATGGGTGTCGGATTTGCAGCAAAATTATTTTATTAGAATTATTTATGAAATCCATAATTTTCAGCTACTTTAAACAAGTTAAATCTTAAAAGATATGTTAAACATTTCCATAAATTCTCAGGAAATTAACAGGGAAACTAAACAGGAGTACAAGCTAACAGAAGTGGTTTGGACATTTTATCACCATTCAAACAAAAGTTATAAAGTAAACAAACTTGCAGGCAGAAAATCATTTAACACACCAAAATCCTATTAAACAACATAAATTCATTTGCACAAGTGGTACCCCTAGATAGAAAATTTCACCAGGATTCCAACAAGATTTAATTTGACATTTTTAGAGCATCCCAACATTTATCAAGCAATTTATTCACTTTGGCAAAAATAAATCATAACTAAGTGTATAGGATATTAACATGCACAACAACAATTTTGCTAAGCAGAGTTATCACCTAGGAATCAAACAAATCAAGTTTCATAATTTTTTGAGGCATACACAAATTATTATGCAATTTACAAGTTCACAGCCTAATAAAACAAAACTAAAAAAATCCTGAAAATAGCTAAGGCCACTGGGGTCGGCGCTCCCAGGCGCCGACAGTTGGGCTCAGGAGGCCAAACCGGCCCAGGCTGAGTCAAGGCCGGCCGCTGGCCTTGACTCGCCGTGGGGCGCGGCCAGAGCGCGCCCACGACGCGGCCCGCGAGCGTGAACGCGCGCGCGACGCGACGTCGCGGCGGCCGGCGAAGGGGCACGGCCAAGGGCGCGAACGGGTGGAGGCGGAGCACGCAGGAGGGGCCTAGCGCGGCAGGGGTGCTCACCCGTGGCACAGACGGGCGGCGCAAGGCTGTGGGTGGCGGCGCAGCGGAGAGTGGCGGTGGCGGACGGGGGCGAGCGTCGGGAAGCGACTGCGAGGGAGGAGGGAGGCGGTTGAAGGCCGGGGCCGAGCGAGGAGGTGCAAGGGGTGCTACACGCGCGCGGGATTGGGCGGAGGTTCGCCGACGGCGATGAATCATGGCGGCCGGTGGGAGGAGGGGGAAGCGGCGGCGGGGTCGGGTGGTGCTAGGGTTTCGCGGGGAGGGAAAAGAAATGCGCCCGAGAGAGTGAGAGAGAGAGAGAGAGAGGAGGGGAAGAAGGCCGGGAGCTGGGGTGGCGTCGCCCCGTGGCCACACTGGCCCAGCCAGTGGCTGACGGCGTGGCGGAGCTGCCGCGGCTGGCCAACGGGCGATGCCAGGACGCGTCACGGCAGGGGATAGGGGGCTGACGAGTGGGCCCGGGTGAGTGAAGTAAAAAGAAAAATAATAATTCAAATTCTAAATTCAAAATCTTGTACTTCCCGGGCTCCAAAAATTACCAAAAACTTACTGGAGCAAGATTAAATCACGAAGAACACAATGCCACAACAAAAATTCAAAAAGCTATTAAGGATTGCTCCCAAAAATTCGAGCAAAACTACAGTTTTCAAATTTTCCAAGAATTTTATGGCTCGGGTTAAACATCAAAAATTTTCAAAAAATATTCAAAATTCACCATTTGAAATCTAGTATTTGAATAAAAGTTTTGGGAGCATAGTTACTTAGCAAAATTTAAACTTTCTTCACAACCCTCTCTTAATCAAGGCAAGAATTTTAATTAACTAAAAAATCACATGCACATGATGCTCCGTTATGCTTGAATGATGCTCATGATGATGTTGTTAAATTTTTTTATCATGTTCATTAGTTTTGGGTTGTGACAATTCTCCCCCCCTTAAGAAAGTCTCGCCCTGAGATTTGGTAGTTGGGAAGCGATAAAACTTCGAGTGTATTAAGGCCATATTGACCTAGACAAGAGGAACATCGAAGAAAGGATGTACAAGGGCATGGGTGGTGTGGGTTAGTAGGATATTTCTAGTTTTTCTTTGATGGTGATTGCATACACATATAAGATATCTAGAAAGATAAACTTCATGAAGAAAGTGAGGTGCGATAGAGGAGAGCTTGAGGGCTTACCTAGGGAAGAAAGAAATCGGGGTAGTCTTGACGTAAACGACCTCACGTTCCCATGTGGCTTCATCCTCAGAGAGGTTGCTCCATTGAACTTTCACAAACTTCACCGTACTTCACTTCACTTTCCTTTCATCATAGTCAAGAATGGCAATGGGTTGCTCTTCGTAGGTAAGGCCCGCTTGAAGATCAAGTGTTTCAAGTTGATGACGTCGATCAGGACATGGAGACACTTCGTCAATTGATAGATATGGAAAATATTATGAACGGCAGAAAGTGATTGAGGAAGATCCAATTGATAAGCCACTACGCCAACCCTTTTAGTGATTCGAAAAGGTCCAATGAAATGAGGTGCCAATTTACCCTTTACTTGGAAACGACGAGTGCCCTTGAAAGGAGAGACCTTGAGATAGACATGATCACCAACCTTGAAGTGGAGTTCACGGCAGCAACGATCGGCATAGGTCTTTTGACAGGATTGAGCAATGCGAAGATTTTCACGAATAATCTTGACTTGGTCCTCAGAATCCTTCACTAAATCCGGGCCAAAGAAAGGCCTTTCCCCAGATTTGGACCAATTGACAGGTGTTCTACACCGCCGTCTATAGAGGGCTTCAAAAAGAGACATTTTGATGCTTGCTTGGTAACTATTGTTGTAGGAAAACTCCACAAACAGCAAGCAAGTGACCCATTTCTTCTCATATATTAGGGCACAAGCTCGTAGCATATCTTCAAGGATTTGATTTACTCTCTCGGTTTGACCGTCGGTTTGAGGGTGATAAGCGGTGCTTGTCAGACCCGGGGCCACAGGACTGTGTACATAACGTAGTTCAAACAGGATTAAGAGATAAAGCCCGTCTTATCTCTTATTTATCTCATTTATCTCTTATTTATCCCGTATGAATAGGAGATAAAGCTAGTCGATACAGAAGGAATCTACTCGAGTTGTATTCGGTTACGATTCCATATCTAGTATTGGACTAGGATTCTTGTAACCCTGACCTCCCGGATATATAAGGGGGGGCAGGGACCCATTCAAGGCAGATCATCAAGATCATTCTACACCCAAGGGAATACAAACCACCACACAGGACGTAGGGTATTATGCACCTCGCGGCCCGAACCTATCTAAGTTTTGTGTTCCTTGCACCTTCGAGTTCCTGATCTCGGCGTGTCATCACCTAAACTTACCACCTTGGGTATATCCCTCGGTGGGCAGCCGGTAAAACACAGACAGCTGGCGCGCCAAGTAGGAGAGCGTATCGAAGATCCACCGGTGAACTCGATGGCATCTTTCCAGTTCACCAGAAGGCCGTGCTGGCGCCCACTGTGGGGCACCCCGACTTCGCGAGGACGATCGGCGGCCCGCCGCTGACTACTTCGACTACTCGCCTCGTCTTGAAAACTAGTCGGAATCGACTCCGACAAGTCGAGCTTCATCAACAAATCATCACAGCTCCATCAATGAGCTCCACGGCTTCGTCGACATTCGTCCACGAATCAAGCTAAGTGACTTATACCTTTTCCGACTTGTTCTTCACAGGATCGGCTACCTTTTTGGGTACGTCTCTCAACGGGCATGAAACCTTCGGGGGCTACACCATGATCGACTACTTATCGGTGTACGTCTCTCGACGGGCATGAATCCCTCCAGAGCTACACTTCGCCGACTACCTATCTGTGTACATCTCTCGACGGGCATTGAAATCCTTCAGAGCTACACTTCGTCGACTACTTTTGCGTATTGAGCATCCTCTTTGTCGTATGACGACTACTTTCTGCTCGTTGTCTCCTCTTAACGGTCGCTAATCTACTAGAGTAGCACATACCTTAATCCGTGAAACCTCGGCTCTTTTGTCACGCCTAACGCCTCTATGCGTACATGAGACAAAGATCTCATACACGCTATGAGCAACGGCTAAAACAGGACCAGGTGCTTAAATGTAACAGGTGGACTGCTCGGGAGATTTAAATGGCCTAAAAAAGAGCTCGACACAACAATTTTTACACCAAATAAATTTTGGTGTCTTCACATTATTACTGAGTATTACTCGGTATCTTCGCATTATGCTACATAACGTATGCATTGTCTCAGATCAAGCTCCGGCAACAACCTTCCAGGCAGCACAGTGTGCCATTACAGTTCCGCTAGTTCCCAGGCTCGGGGGCTGGGCGATGCACACTACTCGACATGGCTCTTTCGGCTCTCCTGGCTCGTAAGCTCGGGGGCTGGACGCCGCAAAACTACTCAAAGACGACTCATATGAAGACTGAGAGTGCAGAAGAAACCCTAAGTCACCACGCGGTTTTTATAAACCAGCGGGAGGCTTAATTTCACTATGCAGAAGGCGAAGAGTTTTTCTCGGGATTTCAGAGTAACACTGTGACACCCAGGTAAATAGCATGGTCACACCCTAAAGTTTTGATATATTTTTATGTGTAAAGTAGGGCAAAGGTGTGCTTCCTATGTGTAATGTTAAGGAAAAAGTGATATTTATGTAATTAAATTTAACTAGAGGTCCTTTTATGCAAAATGGGTGGAAATGGAGGGAAAAGTTTAAAAGCATGAGGATTGTTTTGCAAAAGATGGTAACTTGTGGTTAAATTGCAAAAAAATATGAGAAGTTACCCTTGGGTATATATGTAAAAGTAATTTTATCCATAGGATTTACATAAAATTTGAAAATATTACTAAGTTTATAGTATCTTCAAAACTGTTGCTCAACTGCAGATGAACCTTAAACATAAGTTGTAGAGTTTGAAAAACTATGCACTTTTGCTTTTTGGACCATCTCCATTTGAGCACTGGTTTAAAAGTTACAAGCTCTTTACAATATAGTCCCTGTTTTTCTTTGAATTTGCAAAATGGTCCTCGACTTCATTCTTCCCCCTTCTTCCTCCCTGCGCCCCTGCCCCTCTGCTCTGCCTCCTGGCGCCTTTGCCGCCGGCGCAGTGCGCTGTTCTTGACCGCCGCCGGCCACCTCCTGTTCCTCCCTCGCCCACGCGTCGTTTCACTGCCCTTCCACCGCTCTAGCCCCCCCCCCATGCTGGCGCCTTGCCTGCGCGCCATGCCGCCTGCGGTCCTGCAAGCGCTGCCGCTGGTGCCTCTGTCGCCGCCGAGCTTCCCTGGTTCCTCTCTCCCCCCCCCCCCCGTAGCAACTTCAAGCCGAAGCCCTGCTCGCCGTGCTTCCCTTTTCCACCCCAACCGCCTATAAAAGGGCAACCAGGCCTGCTCGCGCGCGCCCAGAACCCCGCCGCCCTCCATTAGCGCCGCCGAGCTTCGGGTCACCGTGGAGCTCTCCCCTCCGCCCTCTCCCTCCCCAAACGGATAGCAGCCTCAGCTTCCCCATCCCCCACTGCACCTCCCCAGCCCGGCCTTTCCCTCCCCCGGACGCCGGAGCGCCGCCGCCGCCGCTCACCTCCGGCCGCCGGCTCGGCCTCCCGTGGGCAGCCCTCCTCCGGTCACCTTGAGCCCTTCCAAGACCACCGGTGGGTAGCCTAAGGTTCCCTTGTGCTCTCCCTCCCCTTGCCCCTCACCGCCGGCGAGCCCTGTGGCCGGAATTTGGCCGGACCCGAACTTCTCCCCCGCCGGCCATGGCCATTGGACTCAATTGCGTGGATTGCTTTCTTTCCAGGGGGTTCTTTGTTAAAACTAGGGACTGGTTTGTAAAAGGGTGGCTGTTATTTCATGTGGGTGTATTCTCTGTCTTGCAAAATTCATAGCAATTCACAGAAAAATTCAAAAATGGCAAAATTAGTTTTGTTAGAAACTAGATTTCAAACCCTATAACTTTTGTTAAATAAGTTTAGTTTGAAACAAAATACTTTTACCTCTATTTTAAACCTAAGATTAAGGGGTAGTTTATACTTAACCTTTACATTTCTTGCTTTATTGCTTATGAATTTTTGGCATGTATGTTCTATAAGATATAAGTAACCTTGTGTTAAATTTCCAAACTCAAATTTGTTTTAAACTTAACCTCTTTTAATTTGGGCATTTCGAATTTGAAATATTAGCTAAACATGTTGTGTAACCTTTTCTAATTAAGATCTTTTGTCGTTCTCTAATGTGTTAATGTTTAGTGTATAATTAAATTTCCAAAACCTTATGATCTTTGACCTAAAGTTTTGAAATTAATTTTGGGTTTAAATTCAAATTTAAATTTAAATATTTTAATTCTTGTTCGCAACAATTTAGCAATATCTTTATGATTCCTTTATAAATCGTGTTTCAAACCCAAATTCTCTTTATTTTATGAACTTTTGTGTGTTAATTTGGTGAATTATAACATTTGAAATATAAGATCTTAAATTTGAACCTTACCTTACTTAATTTATTGCATCTCATATAGAATCAACGACGCTCGACGACGGGGACTACGAGTTGGTCTTAGGACAAGACCAAGGCTTTTCAGAAGCCCCAGCGCAAGTCGTCGAGGGACTAACTGAAGCCCCGAACCCAAGTTCGGAAGCCTCTGACACTCCTGCCTCCAACCCTACTCAAGAAGGCAAGCCCCAGTGCATAACCCAGTATTTTCAAATTACTACAATACGCAATTTTATACTTTATATATTTTGCATTACATCTAGGAGTTGAAATGAAACCCTAGTTGCATAAAATCTTAGGAACCCAATGTATTGTACCGAGTCCTTATCGTTTAGATGCTCTGCTAAATAGGACCGGTAAAAGTCGGGTAATTTCCTGTCACTCGCGCGATATAGGAGTTGTAATGTTTACATTCCTGTAACCACTATAAGGATGATGGACAGGGTCATGTGTTGTATCATGACCTGAAGGTTTACCCTGTCTGTTTTGTTAAAAGTGGATAAGGTCACAGCATGTGGTAGTGGTGGCTAAGCGTTTGAAAGTACTAGCCACATACCGCGAAATATGGTAAGCGGTAAGCCTAGTACCCGAATGGCCCGGCAAATGGACTTGTCTCCACCACTCGACCTTTTTTTTATGTTTACACGCACCGACGTGTAGGAGTACGTTCTGCATGGCAGACAGGAGTACGGGTTTTGTAGTCGCGCTACAGACGTATGTCCTGCACAATTGGTGTGCGTATAGTCCTGCAGTCGCTTGTGGTGGCCCTGATCCATAACCCGGAATATGAAGGAAACGGTTGCTTCGAAACTATCGTTGGATGTTCCAAGCGTGTGAGTTAGGTCTACCTTGCAAGGTTAAATTCGATTCGGATCGTCCGCCTCTCACGAGGATTGAGACTGCTTATCCCTTTTACCACAAAGAGTAAGAAGTGAATTGTTGATAAAGTAATTTTGATGAATGATAATATCTACCATGCTTGTTTAGTGTAGATGCTTACCTAGAATGGCTAATCAAACTAGAATCTGAAAGCTAAAACTTGAAGGTAAGTTATACTCTCTGTTGCTTTTCAGCTGAAAATAAACCCGAAACCTCTACAACGTCTTCATGAGTCTAGTTATGGGCTAAAGTATACCCAATCCTGGATAAGCCTTGCTGAGTATTAGTATACTCAGCCTTGCTAATGTCTGTTTCAGGTATGACCTTCGAGAATCCCACGGACAACCTTGTGTGGCCAACGTCCATTCCTTTTGGCTGGTCCGTGGAATGGGACCCGTCCCCGACCGGCAGTGACCTTCCGGAGTAACACCAGGCCCTGGGCTAAGCTTGGTGTCCGCCTTTGCGACGTGTGTAGTCGTGAAAATTTTTCTTTCCGCTGTGAGTTTGGACAAGCTGCTACGCTTGTCAGTTTAAACACCGTTTGTATAAATTTACTTATGTTTGAACCTAGTTTGTAATAATGTATGAATGTCTGTAAACTAAAAGTTGATGAGCTATTCTATGATGTGAACTCGCCTTCGTGCGAGATAAATCTGCTTCGATCCTATTGAACCGTGGTTGTATCGGGCGGAGACCTGACAGACCAAGGGATTGTTCCGTTTGAAGTGTGTTGAGCTGATTGTAGTTGTACAACGATCATTAGCGCACTAGAGCCGGAATAATTCAGGCGGTTCTGCCACAATGCCACGATTCTTGGATCATTTTTCCCAAACCTAGGAGATTTGGGTTCAAGGCTCGGGGGCTGCGAGGTACGTGGCATCGACTACTTATTTTTTAAAATTTATTCGAAGAGTAAGTAAGGAATATTCAAGACTAATGCGACCCTCAGCCTGATTCTCCGATTCAACCTAAGGCTCGGGGGCTACTCCATATGGAGTGCGATTTTTCAATCGCACGCCATACCAAAGAAATAATTCGGGGCATGAGCATCTCATAGATTCGATGCAGCCAAGTAAGTACTCGAAGAAGAACTTCAAGGCGGAGCTTTGCAAGAAGCTGAAGGCTACTTCGAAAGTACTCGAGAAGCCTGCAGTACTCAGCTACGAAGTGCTCGGGGGCTTGTAAGACCCGAGGCCACGGGACTGTGTACATAACGTAGTTTAAACAGGCTTAAGAGATAAAGCCCGTCTTATCTCTTATTTATCTCATTTATCTCTTATTTATCCCGTATGAATAGGAGATAAAGCTAGTCGGTACAGAAGGAATCTACTTGAGTTGTATTCGGTTACGATTCCATATCTAGTATTGGACTAGGATTCTTGTAACCCTGACCTCCCGGATATATAAGGGGGGGTAGGGACCCATTCAAGGCAGATCATCAAGATCATTCTACACCCAAGGGAATACAAACCACCACACGGGACGTAGGGTATTACGCACCTCGCGGCCCGAACCTGTCTACGTTTTGTGTTCCTTGCACCTTCGAGTTCCTGATCTCGGCGTCTCCTCACCTAAACTTACCACCTTAGGCATATCCCTCGGTGGGCAGCTGGTAAAACACCGACACTGCTATAGGTGAGGTCGGTTCCCATGGCTTCATGAAGACTCTTCCAAAAGTGGGCAACAAATTGAGGACCATGATCGGAGACAATAGTTTTTGGAAACCCATGAAGGCATACAATGCAAGTAAGATATAATTCCACATATTGCTTGGCTCGGTAGGTAGTCTTGACCGGAACAAAGTGAGCCGATTTGGTTAAACGGTCAACGATTACCCAAATAGAATCATATCCTTGAGTAGCCTTTGGCAACCCGGTGATAAAATCCATTCCAATATTCTCCCACTTCCATGATGGAATAGGCAAAAGTTGAAGAGTACCGGCCAGTTTGAGATGCTCGGCCTTAACCCTTTGGCAAACATCGCACTCGGGGACATATCGAGCGATTTCTCGCTTCATGCGTGTAATATCCAGGTAGTTAGACAACTAGATACTAAGTTTGGGTGTATTATATGTAAGCAGGTTATAGTGTATACAAGTTGTACAAAGCAATAAGGGTATATTTGTAAATTATGAGTTTTATAAATTCTCATGTGCAAGTGTGTGAAAATGTTCTTAAGTGTCAAATTTCAGATGGCTATAGAAAAGAAAAGAGCAAAAGTTAAATAAACCTAAGGGGAATAGACTTTATATGAAATTAAGGACCTTTATGTAATTAATACAAAGATATAAGGATTTACATGTGAAAGGGTAAAAAGATAAAAGTAAAACTTAGTTTTACCTAAGGACTAAAGTGTAAAAAGAGCTAGTCATGATTACTGCAGAAGAACTTACAAAAAGACCCCAAACATTAGGGCATTTTATTTTAATTAACACATAAAGTTTAAAATTTGAATTGTGTTCAAAAATTCGAAATAAAACCGTACCCTTTAAGATTTTAAATCCAAGCCTTAAAGCAATATTGTAGAGTTTGAAAAACTCTACAACTTTCATGTTGAGCACTTTTTCATTTGACCTTTGTAGCAGTAGGAAAATTTAGTTTTCAGTAGGGTCCCTGAACTTTTTGAGAATTGTAAATAGATCCCCCTGACACCCCCTGCTTCGTCTTCCTCTGGCACGCGCCGCTTCCCTCTCTGCGCCGCTCCTGCCACCGCTGCTCGCCGCTGATATCGCGCCCCGAGCACCACCTCCGGCTGGATTCCTCTCCACGCGTCGGTTTGCTCGTTGGCCACCGCTGTAGACCCTCCCCGGTGTCACCCTACGCGCGCGCCACGATGCCGAACGTCTGCCGGTGTCGCCACCGCAGCGCCGCCGTGGAAGACCCCCGAGCGAGCCCTAATGTCTTTACCTCTCAAGCGCATAAGCACCACCAGGTTCTCTGCTTTCTGTTTTGCCATTTCCCCTTGCCAGTCTTGAGCCCGCACCACACATCCCGCGCTACCTTCTTTCCCAACTCCGGCCGCGTTCCGCACCGCCGTGGGTAGCCCATCCCGAGCCATTTCACGCCACCACCATGCTTTAACCTGCACCACGTCACCCCTACGACGCTCCCTGACCTGCCAATTGAGTTCTTAAGGCCTTGCCTTAGCCCCTCGACGAGCTTCCCGAGCTTCCTTGTCGCCGCCGTGTCCGGTCCACTGTGGGACTCCACCTTCCGACTTTCCCTAGCTCAAGCTGACCCCGGCCTGAGCTCCAGCACACCCCCAGGCAACTTCCCGACCTCTCCACCGTCGTCCAAAGGCACCGGAACACTGCCCCACCGAACCACCTCGCCGCCGGCCGTAGGCCTTCGTCGCGCCGCCGCTCCGAGCCGTCTCCCTCCAATTCCCGGCTCGCGCAGGTGCGCATAGAGCTCTAGATGCTTCCCCGCCCCTCTGTTCTCACCCCTAGGGCTCGCCGTCGCCGGAGTAAGCCGGTCAACATCGAGCTTTTACCTTGACCGAGGGGGGATTGGAGGAGGGACTGCGGGTTAAAAGAAACAGAAGTCTAGGGGGTTTTGTGCTAATTCTAGGGACTGTTATGTAAACCTTATTTGAGTTTCCTGCTGTGAACTTTGAAAATGCATAGAAAACAGTAGAAAAACCAGAAAAATACGAAACTGGTTGGGTTAGAAACCTTGTAATAAATTCTACAACTTTTGTTTCATAAGCATGTTATGAAAATGAATAGTCTGTTCTGTATTTTAAATACAAGTAAAGGGATGCTGAAATTAAATCTTGTGATCCATAGCCTTGTTGCTGTTAGTTTTTGGAGCATGTGTTGTAGGTAATGTAAATAGCTTTCTGTAAATTTTTGAGGCCCAGATCAGCCCTCTAGCTAGAGTATTTGATTACTTTTGTTATAAGTTAATAAAAGCTTGGCAAATTAATTTCAGAAGTATCTATGCATATTTAGGGATGAAATTTTTACTATAGCTTAGTCTTTATGAGTGTTATATAATATAAAAATTTGAGAAACAGAAACCTAATATAACTTGAGTTATAAATTTCAAGCTTAGATTCCTAGATAAATCATAAATAATAATTAGGATGCATGAAAATTTATAAAACTTTTCCAGAATGCTAGACTTGAGTAGTTTATGATGTCTTTAAATTTTGAACCCTAATTGTAGTATAAAACTCTAGTTGTAATTACACCTTGAAATTTCAAATCTTGATCTTGTTTAAATTAAGTAAGTTGTTGTTTATTGTATAAAATATCTAGAGTAATGTTATTTCAATTAAACCCACTTAGGGTAACTTTCATAAGTATTAGTTTATTTTTGCTAATTTACAATTGGCCTAAATTAATTTAAGGCTACCCATAATTAAATAATAACTTAAAGTCGAAAATGCCATGTTTAGCTAATAAAAGGAGATTGCTAAATGTATGTAGTATTGCTTAAGGTAATCAAATACGCTACTTAAAGGAGTTAGATGGAGTTTGAGGGTAACCCACCCCGGCTGCCTAACGAGACTAGTTAGTTTAGTTAGTACTCGATAAATGACTGCCCAGTACAGGGTAGTTAAGTTGATTGTCAAAATGTAATGTCCTTTATTTAGATTGCAACTTTATCGTGAACTGAACTACAAATGTATGCATCCATTAAACTTCATTTTGCATTCCATATAGACTCGACCACTCTCGCCGACGGAGATTATCAGCTGATCCCGGAACAAGAAGGAGGATATTCTGAAGACTCCGGGAATCTTGTTGCGGATTTCTCTGAAGTCCCGAACCAAGGTTCGGAAGAAAATAGTTTGACTAACCCCAACCCTACCAGCGAAGGCAAGCCCCGGACATAACCCCTACTTTATTACACTGCAACCTATACTATTTATGTATATCTTTATGCATTAAGTTCTTAGGAGTTGTTTGAAAACCTTAGTTGCATAATTCCAGGAACCTATGTATTGAACACTAGAACTTGAGTCCGAATAACTGCTCTGCTTATAGGACCGGTAGAAGTCGAGTGATTTCCTGTCACTCGCGCGATATAGGAATTGTAATGTTTACATTCCTGTTATCACTATAAGGATGACGGACGGGAATTTTATGAGGTATCATGGTCAAGATGATATCCCGTCTGTTTTGATGAATTTGGTAAGGTCGCAGTGTGTGGTAGCGGTGGTTAAGTGTTTGAAAGTACTAGCCACATGCCGTGAAATATGGTAAGCGGTAAGCCTAGTAACCGATCGGCCCGAGGAGTGGACATACCTCCCACCACATGTATTTGCTTCTTTTGGTTACTTTGTTCGACGTGTAGGCATACGTGTTGCTGGGAAACCAGGAGTACGGGTTTTGTAGTCGCGCTACAGACGTACGTCCTGCACTTTGAAGGTGCGTATGACCTGCAGTCGCTTGTGGTGGCCCTGATCCATGAGTCGGAATGAAAGGCAAACGGTTGCTTCGGAACGACCCTGTGGTGTTCCAAGCGTGTGTGTTAGGTTTACCTTGCAAGGGTTGAATCTCGATTCAGAATCGTCCGCCTCTCACGATGTATGAGACTGCTTATCCCCTTTATCACATAGAGTAACAAGAGTAATTATATGATTATCAAAGATGATGTTTGAGTAAAGATTCTACCATATTTGAATAGTCATAGGTGCTTACCTAGAATGGTTAATCAACTAGAACCTGAAAGTTAAAAGTTGAAAGTAAGGATCTACTCTTTGTTGCTTTTCGGCTGAAAACCCTACCCAAAGCTAAAAGCCATCATGAGTCTAGTTATGGGCTAAGATATACCCAATTCCGGGTAAGTCTTGCTGAGTATTAGTATACTCAGCCTTGCTTTTGTTGATTTTTCTCAGGTAATCTAACCGATGAGCCCGCTTTCATTACACCGTGGCCCTACCCTTTGCCTGATGGTTGGTCGGTGGAGTGGGATCCGTCCCCGACCAACACCGATTCCGCTGAGTGATGTCATGCCAGGGCTAGCATGATATTTGTAATAACGTCATGTACAATGTTTACGCTTTTCAAACTCCGCTGCTTTATCTTAAGACTTAAACTTGTTTTGTAATAATTTCCTTTGTGAGAACAAATGATGTTTTGTATATTATGGTAATATAACTGCCTGTGGTGTAAAATGCATTGGCCTTATATCTCTGGACTCACCTTCGTGTGAGGTACCTTGTTGGATCCTGCGTTCGGTGGTTTATCGGGACGTTACCCGACAGGCCAATAGGATTATACCGTTTGAAGCACGAGGTAGCCCTCCAGAGAGGACTCGCGTACTTGAGCCGGTGTAATTCAGGTTGGTTCTGCCGCAATGCGAGTCCACCAAAACCTTTGCTTGAGATCTTGAAACATCTTGGTGCTACCTGGATGAATAGAGAATTGAAAATTATGGGCTTGATCGAGGATTAAACGTCTCAAGTTGTGATCCTTGGGCATGATAATACGCTTCCCAAAGAATAGGACTCCTTGATCATCAGAAAAAAAACATTGAGCTTTACACTCCTTCATCAAAGCACGAATTCGGGCCATACCTTTGTTGTTCTTTTGAGCTTCCTTAATTTGATCATAGAGGTTGGACATGACTATGAGAGTACCAAGATAACCTTCCTTTACCATTTCCATTTCAGGTTTCCGAAGTTCATCACAAAGAGTATGAAGAGGAGGTCCCATAGTCAAACAATTGCATTGGGCCTTGAGGCTTAGTGCATCGGCAACGACGTTCGCCTTGCCGGGATGATAGTGAACTTCAAGATCATAGTCTTTGATAAATTGAAGCCACCTACGTTGCCTCATGTTGAGATCGGATTGGGTGAAAATGTATTTAAGACTCTTATGATCGGTGTAGATATTGCAATGATTACCAAGAAGATAGTGGCGCCATATCTTTAGAGCATGGACCACGGCCGCAAGCTCCAAATCATGAGTAGGATAATTTTCTCCATGTCGCTTGAGTTGACGAGAGGCATAGGCTACCACTCGGCCTTCTTGCATAAGGACACAACCAAGACCGATGCAAGAGGCATCACAATTGAAATGAACCGGATTTCCAAATCGAGGATTCCGACTCCCTGTATCATTGTGATAGTTCCTGGATCAAGCGCTATCACATACAGAACTCATTCCAGGCATATTATCATAGTCATACTTCGCATATGGTCAAACACGGGTTTAATTAGTACAATAATCCATAGGATTTGTAGTACGGAATTTATTACAAGCCTCTCGGCTAGAGCGAACAAGCAGAAATCGCTAAGCGGTAGCTAGGCCTCTAGCCGTCCTTCATCTTCAGGAACCTCCTCCACAGGCAACTCGAGCGTAGCAGGGGCTTTAGTTGTACCAACCGTCATTGTTGGGGTCGAACTCTGGATCAGATCCTGCATCGTACCAGGCTATCCCCAAGATATGGGATAGGTTCACATCATCATCCGAATGCAAGCTTAATAGTGGTCTATACTAAGGGTATAACAAAGTTCAAGGGATAAAGTGGGGGTTTCCTATGCATGCAACAACATATATAAGTATACATGTCTTCTTCCATCCTCGACTCAGGCCCTTCCGGTGTTCCGGACTCCCGGTCAATGCACACCTTCCAAAACCTACAAGTCGATGCGAGACTCCCTCTCCTCGCATCTCAGCTGCCCCCTGGCAGGAAATCATTCTAGGGAGAGGTAGAAATCATGAGTAACACTAACTAATAAGAGCAACAGAAGAGTAGGGATGTCCATGACCGAGGACGCGGCTGTACGCATGGATTTCACCCTGCAGGGGTTGTACACCTGGACCCACTCGAATCGACACCAGTCAGAGATCAGCCGACTAAGCAACGAAACACCAATCTACTAAAACAGGACTATGAGCCACGGCACCATCCGGCTTTCCTAGGTCTTGGGCGCATCCTCCCACAAGAGGTCACCTCGGGATTGTGAAGCCTGCCATGCATCTCGAGGAACATGAGGTCAGCACCTCCTTCCCCTGCACCGATAGTCGATCCTCCTACCAGCTTTGTACCGCACTTGCTAGCCCCGAACCGGTCCCACCCTCATAATGGGTAAGTGGCATGCACGCTTAACATATTCCCACAAGTCATGCTTACTCTCACCTGGTCCTTAACTGCCGAAGCGGGCATCTTCGTCATATGCGTCTCCACCACGGTGGTCCGTCACTGCACCCTTGACGGGTGCCCCCAACACCTCAACCATGTAACCAACAAGTTGTATCCGCCAAGGTACTCCGTAGGGTATGCCAAGATACACACCCAAAGCCCTCGATCCATGATCGAGTTAAGTTCGCCCGCTCCCGGCTAAAAGCCCTAAAGACCAACTCCTGAGTAGTGTACCTCTACTCACGTCAAGACTATCCATCCATTTCCACACATACATATTCAAGGTATGACAAGGCATTTCATATATTTAACAAGTGTGATAGGACTGCAAGGAGTACGGGTAAATAAGATAGGCTATGTATGTTCATCTCGATAGAATTACACAAGTAGTGAAAGCACATCTAGCAAGCAATGCCTAATAGGTATTCAGATCATAGATGGGCATGAACCTGGCATCTCTTCGAGGTCCTCCTGGGCTTCCGGGTAGTCCTGGCTATCGGTCAACTCCTCGTAGTCGGGTCCTATTCGCAAATACAAGTAAGGGCAAGGACCAAAGTGCAAAAATACCTAAAACTCTCCAAATAAGATCCAAATCACCAAAGAACCTACTCTAATGGGTAGTTCATGATTTTAGAGGAATTATGGAACTGGTTTCATAATTTTCGGAGGTCCGGTCGATTTATTATGAATTTTCTAAGTAAAACCTATTTCTAAAATTAATAAATGAATTTTGGAAAAGAAAATCACTCAGCAGTGACACATGGTAGCACCAGAGCATGCCACGTGGTATACTGACATCAGCATGATGTCACTGGTGGGGTCAGTACCTGCTGACGTCAACAGTGGGCCCTGCTGACGTCAATGTTGACCCGTCAACGCTGACCGGTCAAAGGTCAACGGGTCAAGGGGTCAGTGGGTCCCACTGGTCAGCCTCACCCCGAGGCTGACAGGTGGGGCCCTCGGTCAGGCCGGGTAAAAGAAAAATAAAAAGGGTCACGGCTCGGTTCTTGGCCCAAAGGTGTTGGGCCGGCTCAATCGGCCCAACGAGGCTCGGCTTGGCTTCACGGGTCAACATGGCCTGCGGCTCAGTAGGCCAGCTTGGGTTTTTGGGCTGGCTAGGTGTGCAGGCCGGCCCACAATCCGTCTCCTCTCCCTCTCTCTCTTTGCCAAGCAGGCCCAGGGGAAGCGCCCCATGCTTTCCCCGACAGGCGGGGCCCGCTTGTCGGTCTCCCACAGGATCTGGTGTGACGGCCGGATCCGGTGCGGCTCATTCCAGGGTGGTCTTGTGTGTGTGAGTGCCAACGTGTGCGTGGCAAGCGCCCAGGGCGTGTTCGACGAAAGGCCGCACTGGCCTGGCCGCGACGTGAACGCGACGTTGTGGCGTCGGTGCGTGGTCACCTCGCACGGCAAGGCCGTGGTGGTGTCGTGGTGTGGCGTCGACGGCGGTGGTGGCGTGACGGTGGTGGTGCGGCCGTTAGTGTGGGCCGAGGCTCAGGTCATGTGGGGTGTGTGCGCGTGTGTGCGCACGGCGTCCTGGGCTCCCATGGCCGCGGCTCGTCGCCGGTGAAGTGGCACAGTGGTGGTCTCGAGGCCAAGGCGCCACTGGGTTGACGGCTCATGTGCGCATGCATGCGCGCTAGTCCTGGCACCCCCAGGGCTGTGGCGTGGCCGTGCCGCGCGTGGGGTACGGGCATCCCGAGCCCGCAGCACGACGTGGTGGCGAAGGGGCGATGGCGGCTACGGTGTGGATGAGCGGTGCAACGGGCTCCTGCACAAGGGTGGCAGTAGGGCCGGATGGGGAAAAGGGGTCCTAAAGTTGGGCTAAGGAGGGCTCATCAGCATCGCCGGCAGCATGAGGGAGAAGGGAGCGACGGCGATGCTCACCGGTGGGGCTCGCTGGCGAGGGGGCCTGACACGGTGGCGGGTTGGTGCAGGCGGGTCAGGGCCGTGCAGGGTGCGCGGCTACATCGATGTCGTCGTTCGAGCGCAGGCCTGGTGAAGCTTTTCGATGGTGGTGGCCTTCTCCTCCTCGTGTGGCTCAGCGTCATCCTCCTCCTCGCGCTGCTCCTTCTTCTCCTCTTCCTCCCTCTTCTCCTCTGCTGGTGCAGTGACGTCTTTGAGCTCTGGGTGGAGCTCCTCTCCTCCCTCGATCTGGTGGTGGCGGCTGCGGACCGGGTGATCCCTCGGGGCTCTAGGGTTTCACGGCTACGGCTGGGGGATTTATATGGTGGCGCTAGGGTTTGGGCGTGGCTGCGGCCGGGGGATCTCTGTGTCTGTGCCGGGATGCGTGGCGGCATCGCGGCGGTGCGGCGGTGCGGCGTAGCTGGGGCTTCGCAGTATGGCTCGGTTGCCGACACGGGAGGCGCGGCGGTTTCGCTCTCGTGTCGCGGTACGGGGACAGGCGAGGCACAGGGCAGGCCGGTGACACGAGCGGGAGCAGAGGCGCAGGCGAAAGGAAAAGCGCGACTGTTGCGGGGTTGTTGCGGGGCAAAGCGGGGCGGAGCCGAGGAAGCTGCAGGGCGCGGCGAGAGGAGGAAGGGAAAGCTGACAAGAGGGCCCCGCTTGTCAGCTCCCCAACTGGAAGGTGAAGGGGCGCTGCGGCGTGCGCGTCTAGCTGGGCTGGGGCGTGGCCTGTGGGCTGTGCTGCGCGGAGGGAAAAAGGAAACGAGGAGCTGCGCGAGAGGGCCACGTCTCGTAGGAAAGAGGGAGAAAGAAGCTAGGCTGGCTTGGGCTGTCGCCCCATGGGGTGTTTATGTGATTAGCTTTTGAATTTGAATTTGAATGGCCCATTCAAATTCAAATTCCACTCAATTGAATCAAACAAATTGGAAATCATTCAAATAAAATCCAATCAACAATTTCAAACAAGATAAATTGCAATTAAATCCAAATGACTCCAATTATTCACAGTAACATCTTATTGGTCCTTAATTTAAAATGACAAGTTAATCTACTAAGATTTTGAGTTAGAGAGAACTTATGCTTATATTAGGTTCTATCTAAGGCACAACATGGAAAGTTGTTGAAATTCACGAATTTGCACAATAACATTGTGGGTGAAAACCCGGGATGTTACAGACTCCCCCCCTCACAAGAATCTCATCCCCAAGATTAGAGGTTTACCTGGTCCTTGAAAAGGTGCGGGTACTTCTTCTTTAGATCGGACTCCTTTTCTCAAGTGGCTTCCTGTTCTGTGTGATTACTCCAAAGGACCTTGCAGTAGGGAATGGAGGTCCTCCTAGTCTCTTTGTCTGCCCGGGCCAGTATCTTCATGGGATATTCCACATACTCAAGTGTTTCTTGCAAGTCTACTGCCTCTGGAGGTATCGTCTCATCTGGCACTAGCAAGCATTTGCACAGTTGAGAAACGTGGAAAACTGGGTGTATCCCACAAGTTCTTCTGGTAGTTTCAACTTGTAGGCCAACTCGCCAATCCTTTGAATGATCGGGTACGGTCCAACAAACCTAGGAGCTAGCTTCCCATTAACATGGAATCTCCTGGTGCCTCGAAGTGGTGACACTTTTAGGTACACATGATCTCCGACACCAAACGAGACATCTCTCCTTCTCTTGTCGGCATAGCTCTTCTGTCTGCTTTGTGCTATCTTTCGGGCTTTCCCTGACCTTGGCGACATTCCCCTCAGCTTCCACGATTGAGTCCAGACCAAAATATGATCTCTCCCCAGTTTCTGACCACATCAGCGGTGTTCTGCATTTTCTGCATAAAGTGCTTCAAAGGGTGACATCTACAAATTGGCCTGATGGCTGTTGTTGTACGTGAACTCTGCATAGGACAAACTCTTTTCCCAATCACTCCCTTAGGCTAACACACATGCCCTCAGCAAGTCCTCGAGTATTTGGTTCACTCTCTCAGTCTGCCTGTCAGTTTGGGGGTGAAAGGCGGTGCTATAATCTAGCTGAGTCCCTATGGACTTGTGCAAACTCTGCCAGAATTTTGCAGTGAATTGAGGGCCTCGATCTGACACTATGCTTCTTGGTGCCCCATGAAGTTTCAGAATGTTTTCCACATACAGTTTTGACAGTCGACTCACGGTGTAGGTAGTTTTGATGGGGATGAAGTGCGCTACCTTGGTCAAGCGATCAACGATTACCCAAATGGAGTCATTGCCCTTCTGTGTCCGGGGCAGCCTTGTTATGAAGTCCATACAAATGTCATCCCACTTCCACATGGGAATATCCAATGGTTTTAGCAAACCGGCATGGCGCTAATGTTCAGCCTTGATCCTTCTACAAATGTCGCACTTAGCCACGAATTCACTATGTCCGTTCTCATGTCGTTCCACTAGAAACGGTCTTTCAGGTCTTGGTACATCTTCGTGCACCCTAGGTGTATAGCGTACTTGGAATTATGCGCCTCACTTAGTATCTCGATATGGATCCCTTGATCCTGGGGTACACATATGCGATCTTTCAGCCATAAGGTCCCTCAGTCGTCGACCCTGTTGTCGGTCGCTTTTCCATCCTGCATTACTCGCTTGAGCTTCTGGAGTTCTGGGCATTGCTTCTGAGCTTGCTTGATTCGATCCTCTAGGTTGTACTTGACTGTCAATGCGTTCAGGTGCCCTTGCTCTACGATTTCCAACTTCAGTCTCTCGAGTTCAACGCATAGTTCGGGTTGTTCGTCACGAACCATCGGATTGTTGTAATAGTTCTTTCTTCTTAAAGCATCTCCTACGATGTTGGCCTTGTCAGGATGGTACTGAATGTTCAAATTGTAGTCCTTGATCAGTTCTAACCATCTTCTCTGCTCATATTCAGTTCTACCTGAGTGAAGAAATACTTCAGACTCTTGTGATCGGTATAGATATCGCTCTTGTTGCCAATTAGGTAACGCCTCCAAATCTTCAAGGTGTGTACCACGACTACGAGTTCAAGGTCGTGGGTAGGGTAGTTCTCTTTGTGCTTCCTCAACTGCTGTGAGGCATATGCAACAACTCTGCCATCTTACATTAGCACACAACCGAGGCCTTGACGAGAAGCATCATAGTAGACTACGAAGCCTTTCCGGAGGTCCGGAAGAGTGAGGACTGGGGTAGTAGTGAGTCGGGATTTGAGCTCTTGAAAGCTGGCTTCACACATGGGTGACCAGATGAACGGTACGTTGTTCTTGAGTAGCTCGATCATTGGCTTGGCAATCTTGGAGAAATTCTTAATGAATCGCTAGTTATAACCTGCTAAACCCAGGAAGCTTCGGATATCAGTAACATTCTTCGGCTGCTGCCACTCTGAAACTGCTTCGATCTTCTTGGGATCTACGGCAACACCATCTGTAGTCAACACATGGCCTAGGAAAGCAACCTTCTCTAGCCAGAACTCACACTTACTGAACTTGGCATACAACTGGTTCTGCCTCAACTTCTCGAGCACAACCCTCAGGTGCTCAGCGTGTTCCTTGGCGGACTCGGAGTAGATCAAGATGTTGTCGATGAAGACTATGACAAACTTGTCCAATTCCTCCATGAACACCTTGTTCATCATATTCATAAAGTAGGCGGGTGCATTGGTTAGTCCGAAGGATACCACATTGAACTCGTACTGGCCATATCTGGTGACGAACGCTGTCTTCATGATATCGCATTCTTGGATCTTCATCTGATGGTACCCGGATCTCAGATCTATCTTGCTAAAGAATCTGGCCTTTCTCAACTGGTCAAGCAGATCGTCTATTCTGGGTAACGGATACTTGTTCTTGATGGTCACGGTGTTCAGCGAACAGTAGTCAATGTACAACCTCATGGTCCCATCCTTCTTTCTCACAAACAACACAGGTGATCCCCATTGCGAAGCACTAGGCCTGATGTACTATTTATCTAGCAGGTCCTTCAGCTGTTTCTTCAACTTGGTGAGCTCTTCTGAGGACATACGGTAGGGTCGCTTTACGATTGGTGCCGTACCTGGCACAAGGTCGATCATGAACTCGACATCCCTATCTGGTGGTAGCCCTAGCAATTCCTCGGGAAACACATCCGGATACTCGCTAACCACTAGCACATCTTCGAGTGTCCTCTCTCCCAAGTTGTTCAAGTTGTACACTTGAGGTACATCTCGTGACTTCAATGGTTCCACCTCGACCTTCTTCCCATTTGGGTGCTCCAGCGTCACTAACCTGGGCTAGCAAGATATAACTCCCTTGTGTGCGGTCAACCAGTCCATTCCCAAAATGACATCTATCCCCTCTGATGGCAACACTATCAAGTCAGCTGTGAACGGCAACCCCTGTATCATGATCTTCACTCCCTTACAAGCTAGTGTGCACCTATGTTCTCCCAGTAGAGAGCTAGTGATGATGGGGTGGCTCCTCGGGGTCATCGGAAGGGATTTTTGTGCAACACACTTCGAAGAGATATAGGAGCAAGTGGCTCCTAAGTTGAATAACACCAAGGCCTTAGAGCCATTGATAAGGTACTCACCTGTCACGACGTCGGGAGCATCCCGGGCCTCCTCCTCAGTCAGGTGGGTGAGGCGGCCATGATGTGCGGAGCGCGGAGCCTGAGCGGGCCTGCCGGCGGAGCCAGGCGCTCGAGCCAGAGTCAGGGTCTTCTTCTCGGGGCACTCGTAGGACTTGTGGCCCGGTTTGTTGCAAGTGAAGCAAACAAACAGTGTCGAGCCACTGTTGGTCCTCTGTGCCAGCTGCTAGCAGTGGTAGTTGCCTCCTCCCTGGTTCTACCCTCCGTAGGTCTTGTTGCCGGAGTAGTGGTTGCCTCCCCCACCATAGTTCCTGTTCGGCTGACTAGGGCCGGAACGGAAACCGCTTCTTGGTGGAAGGGGTGGCGCGTTCCTTGCCTTCTCGAAGGTCCTGTCACGTACCTGGTGGTCGGCCTTGCGTTGCCTGTCTTCCCATCCCATCCTCTCTCTCCATAGTAATGCCAGGGTCGACCAAGCTGCGGAGCGATGGGTACTCGCATCCCGTCACAATCTGACGGATGCCGTGGTGCAATCCGCGGAGAAACCAGAACTGTTTCTTCTCCTCGGTATTGGTGTCGTCTGCAGCGTACCTCATCATCTTGGTGAAGTGGTGCTCATACTCCTCCACCCTCATCATACCCTGAGTCATGGTGCAGAACTCCTGGGCCTTCTGGATCATCACCTGCCGGGGCACGTGCTGCTCGTGAAATTCCCTGGTGAACTCCTCCCAGGTGATGTGCGCTAGGTCCTGGTGGGAGTCACAGTAGCTGTCCCACCATGATTTGGCGGTACCTCAAGCTGGTGAACAGCGAGTGCGACGCACTCCTCATCAGTGCAGTTGGTAAGGTCCAGCTTGGTCTCGATCACCCTCAGCCAGTCGTCGGCCTCCATGGGGTCATCGGCGTAGCTGAAGGTCGGGGCCTTCAGGCGGATGAACCTCTCAATCTTGCATTGGAGGTCCTCCTCAGGCGGGCCTTGACGGTAGGCCCCATTGTTCCTTTGCTCAGCTGCCTCGGTCAGATGCTGAAGTAACTGGGTCTGCCTGTCCACGACCTCGGCGAGGGTCGGTGGTGGTGGCAGTGGCTGCTGCGCGGGTTCGGCGTCTAGTTACTCGTCGACATCCTCCTCATCGGCTTCTTCTTCACTGTGTGCCAATCCAAAGATGCGGGGTGCGGCACCTGCGGCAGGTCCCCTACCTCTTCTACGTCCCACTGCCGGGGCACGTGCTGGGCCAGCACGCCCGCGTCCACGGCCAAACTGGCGGCCTCGTCCGCGTGCCTTAGCTGCGGCTTCCTCCTAAGCGGCTTGCTCGAAGCGGGCCATCAAGTGGTCGGATCTTCAGATCGACATTTCCTGTGTAAGGTGGAGGGGGAACTCTCTCAAGCCAACATCGTCACTCACCACCCAAGGAAAAAAAGAATACACACAAAAGCAAAGCATTTCCATCATCCAGAAAGATGCAAGAATAAAAAAGGCAATAACATCCATAAAATCCATCCATACATACATCATTCAAGTGGTACAAGGAAACACCAGTGTTATCTCAAGGTCCACTCTTACACCTTCAAGATAACACCCCCAACTCACACGCTAAGAAAACATCATAAATGTTTACAGAAAGGGGTGACTCCTAACGTGTCTACCTGTACGTCTTGTGACAACACAGGACACTAGCCAGAAACATGACATCAACTCAGTACAAGACTCATGAAGACTCACGCCGGAATGGGCCATCGGCAGACTACCTATCTTACACCTACTCTTATTCTATGACTCTGACTCACTCCCTACTAGAAGGTGACACGCGGCTTCTTGTAGGTCAGCATGCACTTGTAGTCCCTCCGGGTAGTCTTCTGGAAAGATGGCATCGATGGCTGCGACGGCCTCCACCACCTCCTCAGTCTCGACGGCAGGTGGCATCTCCTCGTGGGGGCACAGGTGTAGATGGAGCTTGGTGGGGATGAGCTTGAAGTCCTCCTTCCTCACCATGGGCTGGCCCTCCTCGGGTAGCTGGTTCCTCAGCTCATGGATCTCGTCGACACGGATCAAGTCAGAAATCTCCCACGTCTGCATGGCGCATGCGGCCATGTCACGAAGGTACACGGCAGTGCGGGTCAGCATGGCAATGTTTCCCTTGTTTCTCTCCAACCTGGTCTCGATCTCCTTCACCTTGTCCTCCACCTTGGCTTCGAGGTAGCCATGAAGGGTCATCAAGTCCTGCTGATCCCCCACCTGGGTCTGTAGCTGGCGGCACTCGGCCTCACTGTCAGTCACCCTATCTTTGAGCTTGTTGATAGAGGTGAGGTAGTCCTTCTCCTTACGCTCCCAATCGGCCTTTTCGGCCCGGAGCTTCTAGAGCTCGGTCTCGGACTGAAGTAGCTTCACTTCAGCGGTCATCCTCAGCTAGACTTCTGCCTCACGCCTCATGTTTGTCTCCATGAAGTTCACCCGGTCGCTGCGGGACTCCGCCTGAGCCACGGTGTAGATTCAGTTCCACCCTCGAATCTCATGCTCTAGTACGTCAATGTGCCTCACGCTCTCGTAGAATCCCTTGTGGAGCCGCTTGCTCTCCAGGGAGAGGTTCACCATCAGGTGATCCAAGTCGTAGAGGTAGGACCCGGTGGTGTGCACCAAGGGCTGGTCCCCTCCGGTCTCCTGAACTGGGGCAGCGAACATCTCCATGTACATGACCTCGAGATCCTCGTTGGGCAGGACCGCCCGAGGTAACAAGCGGAAGGAGGAACTTGCAAACTTGGCCTGCCAGTACTAGGCGAGTAGCTTCATCATCATCTTCCGAGCTGCAGACTGAATGGCCATCTCGATGAGTAGGCCGGAACTGCAGACCATCTTACCCTCAAAGTCGGGTACTGCAGGGTCTGGCATGACGACGAGCGTGGAGGTCTTGGAGTGGTATGGGTGAGCGGAGGTCGTCTTCAGGGAGAGCTTGACACAGGTCAGATTGATGCCGATGTGCTCCACTACGCACTCGAGCCACTTCAGGACACCCCTCTGATGGTACTACACGTAAAGCTCGGGGTCGTGGCTCATGCTCTCCATCGTGGTCGGCATCACGGCCTCTACCCTGCTTAGGAACATAAGGATTGAGTCAGCGTAGATAAGAGAATAAATCAAGAGTGGAGGGTGGAAACTGAGTCAAGGTAGTGTCGAAAATAGTTCAAGGTAATATAGTAAATAGATAGAAGCATATAGACATTCATAGGTCCACCGACCATGTCTAAGGCTCGTGCTACGGTCAAGTATGGCTCTGATACCAACTGAAACGAATTGGATTTCCAAATCAAGGAATCTGACTTACTGTATCATTGTGATAGTCCCTGGATCAAGCGCTATCACATGTAGAACTCATTCCAGGCATAATATCATAGTCATACTTTGCATATGGTCAAACACGAGTTTAATTATTACATAAATCCATAGGATTTGTAGTACAGAATTTATTACAAGCCTCTCGGCTAGAGCAAACAAGTAGAAATCGCTAAGCGCTAGCTAGGCCTCTAGCCGTCCTTCATCTTCGGGAACCTCCTCCACAGGCAACTCGAGCGTAGCACGGGCTTCAGTCGTACCAACCGTCATCGTTGGGGTCGAACTCCAGATCGGATCCTGCATCATACCAGGCTATCCCCAAGATATGGGATAGGTTAACATCAGCATCCGAATGCAAGCTTACTAGTGGTCTATACTAAGGGTATAAAAAAGTTCAAGGGATAAAGCGGGGGTTTCCTATGCATGCAACAACATATATAAGTATACATGTCTTCTTCCATCCTCGACTCGGGCCCATCCGGCGTTCCGGACTCCCAGTCAACGCACACCTTCCAAAACCACCAAGTCGATGCAAGGACTCCCTCTCCTCGCATCTCAGCTGCCCCCTGGCAGGAAATCATTCTAAGGAGAGGTAGAAATTATGAGTAACACTAACTAATAAGAGCAACAGAAGAGTAGGGATGTCCATGACCGAGGATGCGGCTATACGCATAGATACCACCCTGCAGGGGTTGTACAGCTGGACCCACTCGAATCGACACCAGTAGGAGATCAGCCGACTAAGCGACGAAACACCAGTCTACTAAAACAGGACTATGAGCCATGGCACCATCCGGCTTTTCTGGGTCTTGGGCTCATCCTCCCACAAGAGGTCGCCCCGGGACTATGAAGCCTCCCATGTGTCTCGGGGAACGTGAGGTCAGCACCTCCTTCCCCTGCACCGATACTCGATCCTCCTACCGGCTTGGTACCACACTTGCTAGCCCCGGACCGAGCCCACCCTCATAATGGGTAAGTGGCATGCACGCTTAATATATTCCCACAACTCATGGTTACTCTCACCCGGTCCTTAACTGCGGAAGCGGGCATCTTCGTCATATGCGTCTCCACCACGGTGGTCCGCCACTACACCCTTGACGGGTGCCCCCAACACCTCAACCATGTAACCAACAAGTTGTACCCACCACGGGTACTCTGTAGGGTTTGCCAACATACACACCCTAAGCCCTCGATCCAAGATCGAGTTAAGTTCGCCCGCTCCCGGCTAAAAGCCCTAAAGACCAGCTCCTGAGTAGTGTATCTCCACTCATACCAAGACTATCCATCCATTTCCACACATACACATTCAAGGTATGGCAAGGCATTTCATATATTAAACAAGTGTGATAAGGACTGCAAGGAGTACGGGTAAATAAGATAGGCTATGTAGGTTCATCTCGATAGAATTACACAAGTAGCAATAGCACATCTAGCAAGCAATGCCTAATAGGTATTCAGATAGTAGATGGGCGTGAACCTGGCATCTCTTCAAAGTCCTTCTGGGATTCCGGGTAGTCCTGGCCGTCGGTCAACTCCTCGTAGTCGGGTCCTATTCGCAAATACGAGTAAGTGCAAGGACCAAAGTGCAAAAATGCCCAAAACTCTCCAAATAAGATTCAAATTGCCACAAAACCTACTCTAACGGGTAGTTCATGATTTTAGAGGAATTATGGAACTAGTTTCATAATTTTCGGAGGTCCGATCGATTTATTATGAATTTTCTAAGGAAAATCTATTTCTAAAATTAATAAATAAATTTTGGAAAAGAAAATCACTCAGCAGTGACACATGGCAGCACCAGAGCATGCCACGTGGCTTGCTGATGTCAGCATGATGTCACTGGTGGGGTCAGTATCTGCTGACGTCAGCAGTGGGCCCTGCTGTCATTGGGTCCCACCGGTCAGCCTCACCCCGAGGTTGATAGGTGGGGCCCTCGATCAGGCTGGATAAAAGAAAAAGGGTCACAGCTCGGTTCTGGGCCTAAAGGTGTTGGGCCGGCTCAATCGGCCCAACGAGGCTCGGCTTGGCTTTACGGGCCAGCTCGGCCTGCGGCTCAGCAGGCCGACTTGGGTTTTTGGGCTGGCTAGGCGTGCAGGCCGGCCTGCAATCCATCTCCTCTCCCTCTCTCTCTCTCTCTTTGCCAAGCGGGCCTAGGGGGCAGTGCCCCATGCTTTCCCCGACAGGTGGGGCCCACTTGTCAATCTCCCACTGGATTTGGTGTGGCGGCCGGATCCGGTGCGGCTGGGGCCAGGGTGGTCTTGTGTGGGTGAGTGCCAACGTGTGCGTGGCAAGCGCCCAAGGCGTGTTCGATGAAAGGCCGCACTGGCTTGGCCACGATGTGAACGCGACGTCGCGGCATCGGTGCGTGGTCACCACGCACGGCAAGGCCGGGGCGGGGTCGTGGCGCGACGTTGATGGCGGTGGTGGCGGGACGGCGGTGGTGCGGCCGTTAGTGTGGGCCGAGGCTTGGGTTGTGTGGGGTGTGTGTGCGTGGGTGCGCGTGGCGTCCTGGGCTCCAGGGCCACGGCTCATCACCGGCGAAGCGTCATGGGTGTGGTCTCAAGGCCAAGGCGCGGCTGGGTTGACGGCTCGAGTGCGCACGCAAGCGCGCGAGTCCTAGCACACCTAGGGCAGTGGCGTGGCCGTGCCGCGCGCGGGGTTCCGGCATCCCAGGCCCACGGCATGACATGGCGGTGAAGGGGCGATGGCGGCTGCGGTGTGGATGAGCGGCGCGAGGGGCTCCTGCACAAGGGCGGCATTAAGGCCGGATAGGGAAAGGGGGTCCTAAAGCTGGGCTAAGGAGGGCTCATCAGCATCGCCGGTAGCACGAGGGAGAAGGGAGCGGCGGCGATTCTCACTGGTGGTGCTTGCTGGGTAGGGGGCCTGACACGGTGGTGGGTTGGTGCAGGCGGATCGGGACCGTGTAGGGAGCGCGGCTACGCCGATGTCATCGTTCGGGCGCAGGCCTGGTGAAGCTTCAAGATGGTGGCGGCCTTCTCCTCCTCATGCGGCTCAGCGTCGTCCTCCTCCTCGCGCTGCTCCTTCTTCTCCTCTTGCTCCCTCTTCTCCTCTGCTGGTGTAGCAGCATCTTTGAGCTCCGGTGGAGCTCCTCTCCTCCCTCGATCTAGTGGTGGCGGCGGTGGACAGGGTGATCTCTCGGGGCTCTAGGGTTTCGCGGCTGCGGCTAGGGGATTTATATGGTGGTGCTAGGATTTGGGCGTGGCTACGGCCGAGGGATCTCGGCGTCCGTGCTGGGACACGGTGCGGCGTGGCTCGGTGGCTGACACGAATTTGCACAATAACTTTCTAGGTGAAAATGTGTTTAAGACTCTTATGATCGGTGTAGATATTGCAATGATTACCACGAAGATAGTGGCGCCATATCTTTAGAGCATGGACCACGGCCGCAATCTCCAAATCATGAGTAGGATAATTTTCTCCATGTCGCTTGATTTGACGAGAGGCGTAGGCTACCACTTGGCCTTCATGCATAAGGACACAACGAAGACCGATGCGAGAGGCATCACAATAAATATCAAAGTCCTTGTGAATATTTGGTTGAGCAAGAACGGGAGCGGTAGCGAGATGATCTTTGAGTTTGGAAGGCTTCCTCACAAGCTTTGGACCATTCGAACTTGACCCCATTCTTCAATAACTCAATCATTGGCTTGGCAATTTTAGAAAAGTTCTCTATGAACCGGCGGTAGTATCCCGTAAGTCCAAGAAAACTCCAGATATCGATGATATTTCGAGATTGTTTCCATTCAAGAACATCTTGCACCTTGCTAGGATCGACGGCAACGCCATCCTTGTAGAGAATATGACCAAGAAAAGATACTTCCTCAAGCCAAAACTCACACTTGCTAAACTTGGCATAAAGACGATGCTCCCGAAGCTTTTGTAATACAATATGGATGTGACAGGCATGATCTTCTTGAATCTTCGAATAGATAAGAATATGATAAATGAAGATAACCACAAAGACATCAAGTTCCTCCATGAAGATACTATTCATCAAATACATGAAATAAGCCGGTGCATTGGTGAGGCCGAAGGACATGATGGTGAATTCATAGAGACCATATCTAGTAGAGAAGGCCGTTTTTGGAATATCTTCTTTGCGAATCTTAATTTGATGATAACCCAACCTTAAATCAATCTTGGAGAAATAACAAGCTCCCGAAAGTTGATCAAACAAGATATCAATGCAAGGAAGAGCATATTTGTTCTTGATGGTGACCTCATTTAACAAACGGTAATCAACACACATCCGCAAGCTATCATCCTTCTTCTTCAAGAAGAGAGCCGGGCATCCCCAAGGAGAGGAACTCGGACGAATGAAACCCTTATCCAATAGGATCTTGATTTGTTCTTTCAATTCTTTCAACTCATTAGGGGGCATACGGTAACGACGCTTGGAGATGGGAGCCATCCTGGGCATTAGCTCAATAACAAACTCCACATCACAATCGGGAGGCATGCCCGGTAATTCTTCCGGAAAGACATCCGGATACTCACAAACCACGGGAATATTTTCAAATGCCGTGGCTTCGGTACCCATCATGGCATAAAGACAAACTTCATTTTTGGCGAGAGGGAGAAGGACTCTACTCCCTAAGGGGTGCAAGAGGTCGATGGTGCGTGGCCCACATTTGATAACCCCATCATGTTTTCCCAACCAATTCATTCCAAGGATTATATCTAAACCTAGCTTATCTAGGATGAGAAGATTTGCTTGAAAGGTAGCTCCCTCAATAAGAATTGGAACTTTATCTACAAAGTGTTTTGAGATGATTTCCCCACCTGGTGAATCTATATGGTATGGTAGTGGTGGAGCTTGCATTTGAAGTTTACTATGCAACATGAATTTCTTATTAATGAAAGAAAGGGTTGCTCCAGAATCAAAAAGGACATTGGTAGGATAAGAATTTATGAGAAGCGTACCCATGAGCACATCGGCATCCTCCGAAATCTCCACCAAACTTAGGAGCTTGTTGCGGCTTGGCTTCTTGACGTGGTGCTTGCGGTGGAGGGTTGTTGGGCCTTGGTGCATTGGAGGCACCGCCTTGCCTTGGAGATGGACAATTCTTGGAGATGTGGCCCATGCCACCACAACTATAGCATGGACCCCTTGCAGCACCACTTGGGTTGTTCCAATAAACATCGGCTGGCCTTGGAGCTTGTCCTCGAGGAGGTTGAGGGTGGCGTACAACCCACATAGGACGCGGTGGTTGCGCACCCGGCGCATGGGGTGGAGGAGGATGTGGCCCCACACGTGGGCGTGAGGAGCTACCACCCGCCGAGTTAGGAGCGGGACACTTGTTCTTAGCCTCAAGCTTCTTCATCTTATGTTCGGCGCGAATAGCAATATTCACCAAGTCATTGAAGTCATCAAACTTGGTGGTACAGAGTTTGTCTTGCAATTCCTCCGAGAGGCCGTCATAAAACCGCTCTCACTTCTTAGCATCGGTAGCCACTTCGTCGGGTGCATATTGAGAGAGAGTGTTGAAGGCATTGATATAAGACATTACATCCCGATGACCTTGAGTGAGATTGAGAAACTCCTTTTTCTTTATGTCCATGATACCCTTGGGGATGTGGAAGGAGCGAAATGCCATCCGAAACTCCTCCCACATGAAGTGGTGATTCTCGGGTTGTGAAGCCTTCAATTTCCGCCATCAAGCCCCCGGGGCGTCATGAAGTTGGTGAGCGGCGAATAAAACCTTCTCATGTTGCTCACATTGGATAAGACCAAGTTTCTCATCAATGACATTGAGCCAAAAATCCGCATCAAGAGGATCCTTGGAGCCACGGAAGATGGGCGGGTTGGTGTGAAAGAAATCCCCATACTTGTTAAGTTGAGGCTCTTCTCTAGGGGCTTGATTGCCGGCGTTGCCCATGTTGCCAATGTGGTTGACCAATTGCCCAAGGAGTTGAGTTTGTTGGGCAAGCACGTCCGCGAGAGTGGGGTGGATGGGAGGGTTGGGAAGGTCATTGTTGTTGTTGTTGTTGTTGTTATTCCCACCCGAACCATTCATGTGGTTCGTTCCGGTTCCCGAACGCAAGTTCATCCTAGCAAGAATTTGAGATAGGTTAGCGACCGAGAGTGAAAAAAAAAGAATGATATTAAGGAGAAATGGAGGATGATAAAGCGTAGATAATGATTTGATATAAGATTGAGACTCGAGCAACCACTATAGAAGAAAAGGTATAACCAGTCACTAGAAATGCAAATTTGACGAGCGCAAAAACATTTGGGCAGCAGCACTTGAGATCAATTAGGGGCAGATTTGGAGAACAAAAAGAATGAGAAATAACCACCAATATACTTCAATACTTATTATATGCATATGAGTGCATGCATGCGAGGTATGAGTGCAATATATCGTTACCTCACATCGCCTCACTAAACAACATAAGGTCCATAATAAAATTTCAGCAAGCATGCAAGGATTAAAACAAGATTAACTTGCATAAATAAAGCTACACTAAAAACATTTAAGCATAACCATAACAATGAGACCGATTTAATTTAGCCCACAAGCATCCAACAAGTTCAACCACACAAAATGAGCGCGTTTTAATGTCCTAACGCTTAGTTCCACCTTACAACCACATTACTCGAAGTGCTACGACCCTCCTATTAGCACTTGGAATAATGGGTGACTTTCGCCTTCACAAAACGATAGACAAGTCATGGTCAAACAGCTTTGGGGCTCCCAAAAGAGACTCGCGAGTGGTGGGCTTCATATGGAACCAACGCATGTGCAACCCCATCGAAATGGGATGGTACGTTCCTCTTGCCTCGGCCCATGCACCCACCATGTGCAGAAAGCGATGAGAAGGTGGCGCTTCCTCTTGTGGTGTGTGTCATGGCCAATTGTCCATTATCTTCTTGGGTAGCTTCATCGACCGTAGGTACGGTTCCATTTGGTATTGGAGGTGGACGAGACGGCTCCTTATCTCATTCGACTCCCAAACCAAGCTCCGATGCGCCATCTCATAGGCGGAGATGGTTTCCGCCATGCACCTCTCCAAAGTGAAAGGCCCAACTGGAGGCGAGACAACGTGCGCGATGGGGTCCTCGGGTCCCCGCACTAGAAGGTAGGTGAAAGGATCCTCCCAAAGCTCACGGTGCTCGCGACGGAGTCAAAAGATGGCTTCCCGAGCCACCTCTTGTATGGCCATCTCCACCGAGGTGCCCCAATCGTGGAAGTCGTACGTCTCCACTCCAACCACCATCCTTGCCTCAAGGTGGAGGGTCGCCATGTAATCCACCAAGTCCAAGGGCATAAACTGCATACTCGGGTTGAAGGGTGTAATGCGCCCGCCTCAACATCTCGTTGAGGAGCGCCGGGAATCCAATCTTCTCCGGGGCACGAGTGTCACACCCGATTTATAAGAACATAAACCGAGCAATCATATATGCGCCAAGATCAAGTCACGTGTATATACAACAGAATCATCAAGATATCACAACACGTATCTCGAAATAAAAGCGTATAAATTATAAATGAATATCTTTATTACAATTGAATCAAGAATCGGTTCAAGGAATGCGGAAGCGTAAAATAAATACATGAAGAATAGGGCGCCACAGGGACGTCGGCTGGGAGACAACGCCTAGAAATCGTCGAGTCCGCTGATGTAGTTCTCCACGTCGCCTGGTACTGAGCAGCAGTCGAAGATCCAAAGAGAGCAGAAGAGAGGAAGAGGCAAGTGTGAGTACACAACTTGTACTCAACAAGTATAACATGAATGATGAGGCTCTAATGTTAGCTGACTCAACTGCATTAGCTTTGAACCTTGGCAAATTTTATTAAAGCTATTTACTACAAGTGGATGAATTACCATAACCCAAGTTACATAATGATTAATCGAGATTAAACATGGGACTACTGAAAACCAAGCCAAACCACCAAGGTAAACCCCACTAATCAGACAGAGGATCTGGGCCGCTCATGACCGTGAGCACGGCTAGTATACCAGTTTTACACTCTCGAGAGGTTGCACAACTTAAACCACAAGTCGTCAGCTACACTAGTTGTTCATCACACTTCCTTAGGTGAGATGACTAGCAAGCACACTACGAGACCGTTACAAAGGATCACGTTGGTAAGGTGTAACCACTAAGGTTTCTGGATCAGCAACGATGGGGCCCACCTTCGGGGGTACAAGACACACAGCACAGATCAAGCCGGAGGAGCAGGGACCATTGAAGCTTACCACCCCTCTTGCCCCGCAGGTAAGTTACTCCCGAACCCAAAATGGCCTAATTAGTAGGTCAAGACCGTCCCATTCCAGTCTTGTGGTTGCGCGGTTGTCCCAGGTTGTCGCTCTATGAACCGGTCCTTAGGGAGAGTAGCCAACCAAGCACTAAGCACCCTGCTGGCCCCCTAAACCAAGTTTCTAACAAAACATATTTTAAGGAGACATGAGCCACTCAAGCACACAGCACAGAGGGCCACTCCCAGAATTAAGTTGCATATAACCATTAATCAAATTAATTAAAAAGGACCGAGATGTGTGAGAGCGCAGCACCTAGCACAACTAACCAAAATGCAACCCAAGGTATTTTTATAAAGGATAAAAGTGGCTAGGAAATTCTTATAGGTATACAGTATTAAATGCAGTATGAAATTATATTTAAAAGTGATAGGATGTTCATGCTATACTTGCCTTCCTCAAAGTTCTCCTGCTGCTGCTCATATTGCTCTGCAGAAAGGGGCTCCTGGTACCCGTCCAAAGGCTCAGCGTCGGGGCTGGAATTGGCCGGAGGCGTGGTGGGGCTGCCGGACCACGTGGATCAGAGGCGGTGGAACGCGGCGGCGCAGAGACTCTGCACGGGCGGGGGCGCTAGGGTTGGAGGCGGCGGCCACGGGTGGAGAGATGAGACCGTAGGGGTCAGGGATCCTACTTATGGGGCGGCGGAACCCTCGGCGTGTGGGCCTAGGCTCGGGCGGCGCGGAGATCCCGGCGGCGGTGCTGCGCGGCCGTTGCGGAGGGGAAAGGGGAAGAAGCTGACCAGCGTGCCCCGGGTGTCGGAGGGAAGGGGGAGAGGGAGCCCGCGGTTGGATTTGGGCCGGGGCAACTGCCGGCCCAGGAGGGGGAGAACGAGTGGAGAAGCGCAGGCTCGGGAAGCTGGGCCGAGCGTGGAGGGAAGGATGGGCTGTGGCCACGCATGGAAGAGAAGAGAGGAGAGTGGGCCTGTGCGGGAAGAGGCCGGCCCAAAGAGAAAGAAAGGGGCAAGCCGAGCTGGGCTAGCTGTGATCTAGTTTTGCTCTCCCATTCTTCCTTTCCTTTTCTTTTCTAATCCCTTTTGAACTCCATTCTATTTGAATTCAAATAACCTTTTGAATTCTACCATGTGCACTCATTTAAATAAAACACATGCACCAACATGAATGCACATTCATGTTGTTCCTAAAATAAATTTTAATTTCTTGTGGTATAAATTTAATTTAAATGCATGATAAATCAAGAAAAACCTTAAAAATAATATTTATGCCAAAATAAATTCGTTAAAATTTAGGAATTTACATTAGGGTGTTACAACGAGTCGCCATGATCAACTTGGGGGCCATCTAACCATAAAGACAAGAGAGGTTAAGCACACTTAAATAACAAGTGAAGCAATAGAGGAGAAAATAGCTCTAAGATCAAGGGAGAAAGTTAGCAATTAATCCTTAGGTTCAATTTTTTAAAAAATAAATATTAATGCAAGTGCTCAATTTTTATTTCGCTCTCAACCCATTAAGCAAAGTTTTAAGTTCACTTCATGGAACCTCGGCTTTGATACCCATTGTGAGAACCACCCAATTTAACATCATTTTAAGCGAACTGCTAGTCATTAACATTAAGATGAGACCTAACACGCGCTCGCGCTAAGAGTGTACCACGTGCTAACCCACATCTAAGTCATAAATGACCAACTCATCATTCGCCAAAAATAATATCAAATCTGGTAGTCCCGGTACGTGCTCCACCATATGCCCAAGATCATGCATACACACATACCGTTTACAATCTCATATATCGCCGATGGACCACAAAGAGCAAATTTTAAGCAATAAAGGTTACAACTAAACATTATAAGTTCAACAAAGGATGGGTTCTGTGGCAGAACCAATCTGAATTACACCGGCTCAAGTACGCGAGTCCTCTCTTGAGGGCTACCTCGTGCTTCAAACGGTATAATCCTTTGGCCTGTCGGGTAACGTCCCGATAAACCACCGAAAGCAGGATCCAACAAGGTACCTCGCATGAAGGCGAGTCCAGAGATATAAAAGCCATTACATTTTACATCACAGGCAGGTATATTACATTAGTGCATAAAAGCAACATTAGTTTCCCAAAGAAGGGACATTATTACAAAACAGTTTAAGTGTTAGGTCACAGCAGCGGAGTTTCAAAACACGGACATTGTACATGTCGTTATTACGGATATCATGCTAGCCCTGGCACGATATCACTCGGCGAAATCTGTGTTGGCCGGGGACGGATCCCACTCCACGGACCAACCATCAGGCAGGGGATATGGCCACGGTGTAATGGAAGCTGGCTCATCAGGGGATTCACCTGAAGTAGATAGTTACAAAGCAAGATTAAGTATGCTAATACTCAGCAAGACTTACCCGCTCATGGTATACTTAGCCATGTACCTAGACTTATGCAGGCTTTTCAGGTTTTGGGTAGAGTTTTCAGCTGAAAAGCAACAAAGAGTAGGTCCTTAATTGCAAATTTTAGCTTTCAGGTTCTAGTTGATTATTCATTCTAGGTAAGCACCTATAACTACTCAAGCATGGAAAAATCTTTAACCAAACATCATCTTTGATAATCATAACATTTCTCTTGTTACTCTATGTGGCAAAGGGATCAAGCAGTCTCAATCATCGTGAGAAATGGACGATTCTGAATCGAATTCAACCTTGCAAGGATAAACCAAACTCACACGCTTGGAACACCAAAGGGTCATTCCGAAGCAACCGTTTGCGTTTCATTCCGACTCGTGGATCAGATCCACCACAAGCGACTGCAGGACCATACGCACTTCCAAAGTGCAGGACGTACGTCTGTAGCGCGACTACAAAACCCGTACTCCTGGTTGCCCAGCAACACGTATTCCTACACATCGAACCAAGTAACCAAAAGAACCAAATACATGTGGTGGGGGGTATGTCCACTCCTCGGGCCGATTGGTTACTAGGCTTACCGCTTACCATATTTCGCGGCATGTGGCTAGTACTTTCAAACGCTTAACCCCCGCTACCACACACTGCGACCTTATCAAGTTCAACAACACAGACGGGGTATCATCACAACCATGATACCTCACAAAACTCCCGTCCGTCATCCTTATAGTGATAACAGAAATGTAAACATTACAACTCCTATATCGCGCGAGTGACAGGCAAACACTCGACTTCTACCGGTCCTATTAGCATAAAAGCTAGTCGGACTCAAGTTCTAGTGTTCAGTACATTGGTTCCTGGAATTATGCAACTAAGGTTCCAAGCAATTCCTAAGAACTTAATGCATAAAAATATATAAATAGATATAAATTGCAGTGTAAATAAGATAGTGGGTTATGTCCTGGGCTTGCCTTCTTGCGTCGGATTGGGAGCAGTAGGGTCAAAGTTGTCCGAACTTTGGTTCGGAACTTCAGTTAAACCTCCGACGGCGTTTCCGGGGTCTTTAGTTGGTTCTACTCCTTGTTCCAGAACCACTTCGTAATCACCGTCAGCGAGAGTAGTCGAGTCTACATGATATGCAAAACTATAAGTTGAAGAATGCATATTCTTTTATGTTATTTCACAATAAAGTTGCAATCCAAAGAAAGTAGAATATATTTATTACTTATGCAATTTATTCCTGCACTGGTCAGTCATTTATTGAGTATTAACTATTTTACCTAGATACATTAAACAGCGGGGTTAACTTCACTAAGCATCTAACTAGTGGCATAAGGTAACAGGTTGACGTGGGTTAAAAACCATAGCTTTATTTATTTGCTATATCAAGTATTTACATGAACCCTATGTTAAAATTAAATTATGGACCCGTTATACTATGTCCAACTTATTTTTGTTGATTGACACCTAAGCCTAGGTTGAGAATTTAATGACAGGTTATATTACTTAAGAACAGAACCCTAGAACATTTTCATAACTTTTGATCATTTAAAATCCATAGATAATAATTCTATAAGTTTAATTATGCATTATTCATAATTAAACTTGTAAATTTAGGAAAGAACACTTAAATAATAGGATAATTATTTTTATTAAATTCTACACGTTAAAAGAAAACTAACACAACTGGTTTTATATTTTTATCATTTTTCTATCAATTACTATGTGTTTTCTAAGGCTATAACTAAGTAAACTTAACATTTAAATTAAAGCATCAAACACTCAGAAACTGGATTTCATCCTTTAAGTAAAGTTGTAGACCTTAAAAAGAGGATTCTGACAAATTTTAGTTTGTAATTTTGTGATTTTTCCTTGAATTGATATAGAATTTCAAAGTTTGCATTAGAAATAACATAAAGGGGTCCTTCCAACACTATTCATTTGAGTCTAGGGCTTTCCAGATAACCCCCTGGGTTTCTATTTCTTCTAACTCGAGGTCCCTGGGCTAGAGACAGACGCAGAGCAAAGAAAGGACGGCCGTGTTCCGGCGAGACAGGTCGCCGGCGGCGAGGTCCGAGGGGAGGAGGAGACTCAGGAACTCACGACGGTTCGGGTGCACCTCTTGTCGTGGACTGGGGTGGTCAGAAGAGGGGATCCCGACGAGAACCCGAGTAGGTGGCGGAGAGGTCACCGTCGACGGCGAGGCTCCTGCGGTCAACGTCGGCAGAGAACTTGTGCACGAGAATCAGTGAGACGTGGGGAAGGTGTAGGTGCAACCAATTGGGAGTATACGCGTTGGATGAGGGGTAATCGACGAGGACAGTGGCGGCGGCGGCGAGAATGAATACCAGCGATCGGCGGGAGGAAGATGTAAGGCACTAGAGACTTCACGAAGTGGTCGTAGAGCTCCGGGGTGATGATGTGGTGCTGGCTAGGGAGTTGTGGTGGCGCGGGAAGGCTCGGAGTGAGCTGTCCACGAGGAGCATGAGGCGGTGGCGGACGGTGGCCGTCGGTGAGGATGCCTCGGTGGAAATTGGGAGATGGCTGGGGCTAGGGAGCACGAGTGGAGGTCGGGAAAGCCTACGGAGAAGCTAGCGGGGGCAATGGATGGCCTATGACCGCTGCCCAAAGTGGCCCGTGGTCACCGGAGTGGAGGAAGAAAGGGCGGCGGTGGAATTTGGGTCGGGCGCTCGAGAATTGGCAATGGGACTGGAGGCACAGAACGTAGGGGTTAAGGTGATGCTGTTGCGCGTGAGAGATAGGGAGTTAAGGCTCTTCGGTGAGCTCTCCACGGCGACGAGGAGGTGGCGGCCGGCGGACACTCGGGGAAGTCGTGGCGCGCGCGCGGGAGGCCAACAGGGGAGAGGAACAGGACCGGGAGGGGAAGAGGATGATGCGTGGATGCAGAGGAGGCAGGAGGTGGACGGCGATAGCCTGCACAGCGGCGGCCGGAGGGGAAGCACTGCCGGCGGCAGAGCAGAACAGAGCAGGGGCCCACGTGCGCGAGGAAGAAGAAGAGAGGGAAGGAGGTCCGGGGGACTTGTTTGCGATTTCCAGAAAGTTCAAGGACCTCTTGGTAAACTAAGATTTCTCACTGCTACAAAGGTCAAATGAGAAAATGCTCAACATGGAAGTTGTAGAGTTTTCCAAACTCTACAACATTGCTTTAGGGCTCAAGTTCAGAAATTCAAAGTTTACAACTTTTTATGTTAAGTTTTTGAATAAAGGTAGAATTTGAATTACCTTTGTCTTTATCCAAATAAATTTGATCAAATTTTGGGTATGTTTACAAATTTTCCTGGATTATCATGATTACTTGTATTTTTACATATTAGCCCTTAAGTAACCCTGAATATTACTATTACACTTCAACTATTTTGCATATGGCCCTTCAATTTTTATCTTAATCACACATAGGTCCCTAGTTTCATACAAAGGCCTATTTTTCTTAGGTTTTAACTTACCTTTTATACTTTTCTTCTCTATGGTCATTTAGATTTGATACTTAATATTATATTTACCCAATTACACTCAAGGACTTATATAATTCATAAATTACAGTTATACCCCTGGTTATCTGTACTACTCACATACACCATAACAAGCATGCATATATTATGTTAAAACTTAGTGTCTATGTTTCTAATTACCTGAATGTTACAGCTTTCCCCCCTAAAAAGAATCTCATCCCGAGATTCCGAAGCAGAATAGAATCAGACGATTAGATTTGGGAATTGGCTTTGAAGGAAGTTTGGGAAATTTCGTTGAAGATAGGATTCTGTTTCCCAAGTCGCTTCTTCTTCGGTGTGATGATCCCATAAAATTTTATACATCTTAACTCTCCTTCTTCTGGTGAGCTTTCCTTGGTATCCAAGATTCGAATAGGTTGTTTGATGTAAGATAGATCGGGTTCAATCTCAATGGCACAGGTCTCAACGATCTCCGTGGGTACTTTGACACACTTTTTAAGTTGAGAGACATGGAAGACATCGTGAATGGCAGCCATTTGTGATGGAAGGAGAATTTTGTAAGCCACTAGGCCACAAACATTGAGGATTTCAAAAGGTCCGACATACCGGGGTGCTAACTTCCCTTTTATGCCGAAACATTGAACGCCTTTGGTTGGAGATACTCGGAGATAGACAAAATCTCCTACTTGGAATTGCAGAGGTTTCCTCCTCTTATCTGCGTAGCTTTTCTGTCTAGACTGAGCAGTTTTAAGATTGGATTGAATAACCTTAACCTTATCTTCGGCTTCAACGACTAGGTCTGGTCCGAAGATTTCGCGTTCACCGGTCTCAGACCAACTCAAAGGAGTTCGACATCTTCGACCGTATAATGCTTCAAAAGGAGCTATCTGAAGACTAGATTGATAGCTATTATTGTAAGAGAATTCAGCCAGAGCAAGGTATTTGTCCCAGCTTGTACCATAGTGAATAACACAAGCTCGGAGCATGTCTTCGAGGATTTGGTTAACTCGCTCAGTCTGTCCATCCATTTGAGGATGATATGCAGAGCTTCGAATCAGTTTGGATCCAAGAGCAGACTGTAGTTGTTCCCAGAAGCGCGCAATGAATTGGGGTCCTCGATCAGAAATGATGGTCTTAGGTATACCATGTAACCGAACAATTTGATCCAGATAGATCTCTGCATACCTCTTAGTTGAGTAAGTAGTATGCACAGGAAGAAAATGAGCTGTTTTTGTGAGTCTATCAATAATTACCCATATGGAGTCATGTTTTTGGGAGGTGTTAGGAAGACCGACAATAAAATCCATACTAATGTCTTCCCATTTCCATGACGGAATGGGTAGTGGTTGGAGTGTACCAGAAGTTTTTAAGTGGCTAGCTTTGACTCTCTGGCATGTATCACACTCAGACACATATTTGGCAATTTCTCTTTTCATTCTGGTCCACCAAAAATGTTGTCGTAGATCTTGATACATTTTGGTGCTACCAGGATGAATAGAGAATTTGGATAGATGGGCTTCATCAAGGATTTGTCTACGCAGTGGATGGTCTTTAGGTACAACAATACGATTGTTGAACCATAGCACTCCTTGATGATCTGTGTGAAAACACTTATATTTGGCTTCTCCCAGAGATAGCATTGATTTGATGATTTTGATACCCTCATCATGTAGTTGTGATATGATGATTTTATCTTGCAGAGTAGACTCAATGAATAGCAGATTCAGACTTCCTTGAGGAATGATCTCTAGATTGAGTTTTCTCATCTGATGGTAGAGAGTGTCACCGAAGGTTGATATGGATAAGCAGTGACAATGTGCCTTGCGGCTAAGTGCATCCGCCACCACATTGGCTTTGCCCGGATGGTAGTGTACCTCAAGGTCATAGTCTTTGATCAATTCCAACCAACGCTTTTGCCTCATATTTAGGTCAGCTTGAGTGAAAATATACTTGAGGCTCTTATGGTTAGTGTAGATATTACACTTAGCACCCATAAGATGATGTCTCCAGATCTTAAGAGCATGAATAACTGATGCTAATTCAAGATCATGTGTCGGATAGTTTTGCTCATGAGTCCGAAGTGCTCTTGATGCATAGGCAATGACCCGATTGTTTTGCATAAGGACACAACCAAGGCCAATTCCGGAAGCATCACAATAGACATCAAAAGATTGAGTGCTATCTGGCTGAGCTAGCACTGGAGCAGTTGTTAGAAGTTTTCTCAAGGTGTGGAATGCTTTATCACACTTGTCGTCCCAACAGAATTTAACTTCTTTCTTTAATAGCTCAGTCATGGGTTTAGCTATCTTGGAGAAGTCTGGAATGAATCGGCGATAATATCCCGCCAATCCAAGGAAACTACGGATTTGATGGACTGAAGTTGGGGGTTTCCAGTCCATAACTTCTTGGACTTTGGTTGGATCAACCGATATGCCTTCACTAGAAATAGTATGTCCTAAAAATTTCACACTATTTAGCCAGAATTCACATTTCGAGAATTTGGCATAAAGGCGATGATCACGTAGTCGTTGGAGAACGACACGTAAATGATTAGCATGGTCCTCCTTAGTTTTGGAGTATATCAGAATGTCATCAATGAAGATCACGACGAATTTGTCGAGTTCCGGCATAAAGGCGGAATTCATGAGGTACATGAAATATGCCGGTGCGTTGGTAAGTCCAAAAGACATAACCAGATATTCATATAATCCATATCTGGTCGAGAAAGCTGTTTTTGGAATGTCACAAGGCTTAATTTTGATCTAATGATAACCAGAGCGCAAGTCAATTTTGGAAAAGACTTTAGCTCCAGCTAATTGATCGAATAATATGTCAATGTGGGGAAGAGGATACTTATTCTTGATAGTAACCGCATTGAGTGGGCGATAATCGACACAGAACCTTAAGCTATTATCCTTCTTTTTGACAAAGAGAGCAGGACAACCCCAAGGGGAGGCACTTGGGCGTATAAAACCCTTATCAAGAAGATCTTGGAGTTGGATCTTCAGTTCCGCTAACTCATTTGGAGGCATGCGATACGGCCTCTTTGAAATAGGAGCGGTGCCCGGTTGAAGTTTAATGATGAACTCGATGTCTCTATCTGGTGGCATTCCAGGCAAGTCATCTGGAAAGACATCGGGGTATTCACAGACTATAAGAATATCTTTGACCTTGATATTTGTGATAATATAAGTGCAAGGGTGCAAATATTCTTGCTGAGGCAGATAAAGGGTGGTGACCTCATAATATGGTGAATCAATTTCGACAACTCGGGAAGATATGTCTAGTCGTACTCGGTGTTTAGTCATCCAGTCTGTCCCAAGTATAATATCAATACCCTCCAAACTTGGTAAAACCAAATCAGTTTTGATTTCTTTACTACCTAACTGAATTGGCACACTTTTAATCATTTGGTTGGAAATAATATTTCCTCCAGGGGTAGAGATCATATATGACCCCTGGGTAGGACAAAGATCGAATCCTATTCGGGTACCATAGTTGTTACTAATAAAACTATGTGTTGCTCCTGAATCAAATAATGTAACAACTGGTTTGTGGTGAATAGAGAATGTACCCGACATGACGGAAGCTCCATCCGGAAGCTCTGCAAGGGTGGTGAAGTTAATCCGTCCTTGCCGGACTTGCATCATCGGTTTCTTGCCCTTATTCTGGTTACCTTGAGTAGAATTCTATCCTTGATTAGTTTTCTTGGGCCGCGGACAATCCCTGATGAAATGATCCGCACTTCCGCAGTTGAAACAGCGATAATTGCTGCTCCTCTGTTGGACTTGTTGAACATTTGGCCGTGGGCCAGATTGTTGTAGTTGTTGCGAAGGTACGGGAGGTCTATACCTTCCTTGCTGTTGGGGCGGCCTGAAAACCAATCTGCCAGATGGGGCATTCCGCTGCGGTGCTCTAAACGGTGTGTTGGGAACAACCCGATACCTTGGTGATTGAGCACTCGAGGGTCCAGTAGGGGTCTTTCTTTTCTTCTCAGCATGATGTGCTACAATGCAATCTTCTTGAGTTAATGCCATATTAACCAGCTCGCTGAAACTATTAGCTCTTACAAGATTCAGACATTCTTTGAGCTTGGTATTAAGGCCCCGTCGGAAACGATCTTGTTTCTTGGTGTCATTATCCGCATGATATCCCGCATATTCACACAGATGATTAAAAGTTTGTGCATACTGCAGGACTGTACTGGTACCTTGAGTAAGTGCCAGGAATTCATTTAACTTTCGCTCCAGCAATCCTTCGGGAATATAATGTGCCCTGAAGGCTGCCCGAAACTCATCCCAGATGATAATATGCCCTGCAGGCTGCATGGCACAAAAGTTATCCCACCATATCCGAGCAGCACCGCGGAGTTGCTGGGTGGCAAAGGAAGCTTTGCTTGAGTCCGCACAAGGTATTGTCAATAAAGCGAACTTCGATTCGATGATATGAAGCCAAGCATCCGCGTCCAAGGGTTCTTCAGCCTTACTGAAAAATGGAGGCTGGGTACTGATGAAATCTTGATAGCTAGCGACGGGAGGATTGTGATCATCACGACCTCCTCGGAACTGTTGACGTTGCTGGTTCTGCTGTGCTTGTACCAGCAAGTTAAGAAGTTCAGTTTGCCGAGCCATAACTTCGGCAAGGTTGGGAGGTGGTGGTGGCGGTTGTTGAGAACCACTGGCCTGATCTGCCCGGAAACCTTCCGGGGTTCCGCGCGTGGCTCCCACCATCTGAAACAAAGGAGATGTCCATCATTAACCATATAGCCTTACTCCTAATTTTAGAAGATACACTATTTAATGAACAATGCACACTTTCCATTCAATCTTCTCATTTCAAAACATCAGGATAGTAAACAAGATGATAAAACAGGAAACTTATATTACAGTACCGATTTGGATTGTTCTCCACACCACTCATCCGAAAGATCCCTACACAGGCCATCTAGGTTACAACAAATGGCACGAGGTCTAGATAAGTTACCCACTACCTAAGTTATTACTCTTCCCACAGGTTACATCTAGAAAGTCGATGATTTGTTAACTAAAAATCGTCGAAGTTGCCTATAGAAGATTGACTGCCAGAAGAGGAGTGATAGGGACTAAGAACAGGATCCCCGTGCTCGGAGTCAATCTCTGAAACACCCTCAATCTCTTCCGGATCTTCTTCTTCTTCTTCAGGCATTATGGGTGCAGCAGGAAGTATCGGTTGCTGCTGCAATTCCTCAAGGTGAGCCTGGGCATCGTCAGCTTCAAGTATCAGATCGTGAATTTGTGCCTGTAGGAATTCAATGACAGTGTCACGTTGAGTGATCATATGATCACTCTCGTTGATCTAATCTTCTCGATGAAGGATAGTCTCATCCCGTGCTGCGATGATTTCATCCTTCTGAGTCACCAGGGCTAGTAATTCCACTATTTGAGTAACTTGACGGTCAGCATTCCGATAGTGACTTTGAGCCACACTAGTTAATTGACCCATGCTGTGAAGCAGCAAAATCTGGTAATGATGCTGCACATGTATGAACCTGGTGATGCTATGGACCGTTTCTTCAGCCAGATCTCCTAGCATATGACCAAGATGCTCTGTCCGAAAGTTCCATTCCAAATTACCAGAGTCTATGGTAGGAAATAACCCAATAGGATATGCGGCAACTTCTGTTGGATGCTGGTTGCAAAAGAGTTTGATAGCCTCCAATGCAGCAGTCTCAATGGTATCAACCAGATGATATCCAACCACCTCAACTTCTATGGGATTCCATTGAGAGCGGAAAGGATGTTGAGGGATTATCATCTTAACCCGGCATCGTGGAACTCCTTCTTCACGATATTCCACCCCATCGTACTGAGGAGGCTCCGTGTAATGAAACAAACTTAAGGATTCCCACAAGAGACGAGGAAAGCCTTCCCAGTGTAGGGCATTAGTGTGGAAGTGCCCCTCATGATCCCAAAAGGCATTGGAAGGAGCAACCATCTGCGACAACAATGCAAATGGTAAGATATATTTACCCAGCTGAGAACTCACAAGGTAAATGGATTAAGTTAGCTGATTCTAATAACAGCAAAGGCTGGAAATCAGATGGATACTTAAGAGACCCAACTAAAGATTTCTATTTACCCAAACTAAGAAAAACCAACATGTTACCAATTTCTTAGAAAGCAACAAAATTAAGCATCCATTTTGTTAATTAGTGTATTATGCATGCACGCACTAATCGATCTCTCAACCAAAAATAACTGCTGAATAGCTTCGGACTTACGTAGTTAATTTCGGTGGCATAATACATACGTCTCTCACTATTAACTAGTCGATAAACCCTATCCGTCCTAGTTTCGTAATCGTGGTTAGTGTACCTGCAGAAAACGACACAATATATATATCCAATGAACCTTTCATGCCAGCATGTTATGAAAGCGTCCCCATTCATTACTGCTCACTATAGAAACAGCATCTGTACAATTACCGCCGTACAGAAAACGTTAACATACGTTGTCGAAACAACGTATTCACGGGGGTACCGCAAAATGAGGGGGTATGAACAGCGATCGCCATACCCTGCGCCGAACCACCTACTCCCAATGTAGTCAACCAAAGTTGGTACATTGGCAGCATCTCAAGTAAGCCAATGCTTGAGAAACAGCGTTCGGTTCGCATCACCGACAGGATGGCCAAGCTCCCTCAGTTGGCTGAGGATCCTTACCTTCTTACCTCGCGATCGAAGGTGTCGTTACAGAAAGTAAAATTGAGTTGTACATGAACTTAAGTTTTAACAGAAAAGTAATGCTAGGAGTTAGAGTTATATATATATATTACAGCCACCTCTAATTCCCTTCATAACATCACCCTAGGGCTTTACGTACTATACACATTCCTTAACGAACCCAACGTGGTTTGCAATTACTTGGTTAACAAATTTTATACTATAAATTATTTTTAAGGCTAATTATATCTCCAGGGTACACTTGTTAGCTCTGATACCAGCTGTGGCAGAACCAATCTGAATTACACCGGCTCAAGTACGCGAGTCCTCTCTTGAGGGCTACCTCGTGCTTCAAACGGTATAATCCTTTGGCCTGTCGGGTAACGTCCCGATAAACCACCGAAAGCAGGATCCAACAAGGTACCTCGCACGAAGGCGAGTCCAGAGATATAAAAGCCATTACATTTTACATCACAGGCAGGTATATTATATTAGTGCATAAAAGCAACATTAGTTTCCCAAAGAAGGGACATTATTACAAAACAGTTTAAGTGTTAGGTCACAGCAGCGGAGTTTGAAAACACGGACATTGTACATGTCGTTATTACGGATATCATGCTAGCCCTGGCACGATATCACTCGGCGAAATCTGTGTTGGCCGGGGATGGATCCCACTCCACGGACCAACCATCAGGCAGGGGATATGGCCATGGTGTAATGGAAGCTGGCTCATCAGGGGATTCACCTGAAGTAGATAGTTACAAAGCAAGATTGAGTATGCTAATACTCAGCAAGACTTCCCCGCTCATGGTATACTTAACCATGTACCTAGACTTATGCAGGCTTTTCAGGTTTTGGGTAGAGTTTTCAGCTGAAAAGCAACAAAGAGTAGGTCCTTAATTGCAAATTTTAGCTTTCAGGTTCTAGTTGATTATTCATTCTAGGTAAGCACCTATAACTTCTCAAGCATGGTAAAATCTTTAACCAAACATCATCTTTGATAATCATAACATTTCTCTTGTTACTCTATGTGGCAAAGGGATCAAGCAGTCTCAATCATCGTGAGAAACGGATGATTCTGAATCGAATTTAACCTTGCAAGGATAAACCTAACTCACACGCTTGGAACACCAAAGGGTCATTCCGAAGCAACCGTTTGCCTTTCATTCCGAGTCGTGGATCAGATCCACCACAAATGACTGCAGGACCATACGCACTTCCAAAGTGCAGGACGCACGTCTGTAGCGCGACTACAAAACCCGTACTCTTGGTTGCCCAGCAACACATATTCCTACACGTCGAACCAAGTAACCAAAAGAACCAAATACATGTGGTGGGGGGTATGTCCACTCCTCGGGCCGATTGGTTACTAGGCTTACCGCTTACCATATTTCATGGGATGTGGCTAGTACTTTCAAACGCTTAACCACCGCTACCACACACTGCGACCTTATCAAGTTCAACAACACAGACGGGGTATCATCACAACCATGATACCTCACAAAACTCCCGTCCGTCATCCTTATAGTGATAACAGAAATGTAAACATTACAACTCCTATATAGCGCGAGTGACAGGCAATCACTCGACTTCTACCGGTCCTATTAGCAAAAAAGCTAGTTGGACTCAAATTCTAGTGTTCAGTACATTGGTTCCTGGAATTATGCAACTAAGGTTCCAAGCAATTCCTAAGAACTTAATGCATAAAAATATATAAATAGATATAAATTGCAGTGTAAATAAAATAGGGGGTTATGTCCGAGGCTTGCCTTCTTGCGTAGGATTGGGAGCAGTAGGGTCAAAGTTGTCCGAACTTTGGTTCGGAACTTCAGTTAAACCTCCGACGGCGTTTCCAGGGTCTTTAGTTGGTTCTACTCCTTGTTCCAGAACCACTTCGTAATCATCGTCGGTGAGAGTAGTCGAGTCTACATGATATGCAAAACTATAAGTTGAAGAATGCATATTCTTTTATGTTATTTCACAATAAAGTTGCAATCCAAAGAAAGTAGAATATATTTATTACTTATGCAATTTATTCCTGCACTGGGCAGTCATTTATTGAGTATTAACTATTTTACCTAGATACATTAAACAGCGGGGTTAACTTCACTAAGCATCTAACTAGTGGCATAAGGTAACAGGTTGAGGTGGGTTAAAAACCATAGCTTTATTTATTTACTATATCAAGTATTTACATGAACCCTATGTTAAAATTAAATTATGGACCCGTTATACTATGTCCAACTTATTTTTGTTGCTTGACACCTAAGCCTAGGTTGAGAATTTAATGACAGGTTATATTACTTAAGAACAGAACCCTAGAACATTTTCATAACTTTTGATCATTTAAAATCCATAGATAATAATTCTATAAGGTTAATTATGCATTATTCATAATTAAACTTGTACATTAAGGAAATAATACTTAAATAATAGGATAATTATTTTTATTAAATGCTACACGTTAAAATAAAACTAACACAACTGGTTTTATATTTTTATCATTTTTCTATCAATTACTATGTGTTTTCTAAGCCTATAACTAAGTAAATTTAACATTTAAATTAAAGCATCAAACACTCAGAAACTGAATTTCATCCTTTAAGTAAAGTTGTAGATCTTAAAAAGAGGATTCGGACAAATTTTAGTTTGTAATTTTGTGATTTTTCCTTGAATTGATACAGAATTTCAAAGTTTGCATTAGAAATAACATAAAGGGGTCCTTCCAGCACTATTCATTTGAGTCTAGGGCTTTGCAGATAACCCCCTGGGTTTCTATTTCTTCTAACTCGAGGTCCCTGGGCTAGAGACAGACGCAGAGCAAAGAAAGGACGGCCGTGTTCCGGCGAGACAGGTCGCTGGCGGCGAGGTCCGAGGGGAGGAGGAGACTCAGGAACTCACGACGGTTCAGGTGCACCTCTTGTCGTGGACTGGGGTGGTCAGAAGAGGGGATCCCGACGAGAACCCGAGTAGGTGGCGGAGAGGTCACCGTCGACGGTGAGGCTCCGGCGGTCAACGTCGGCAGAGAACCTACGCACGAGAATCAGTGAGACGTGGGGAAGGTGTAGGTGCAACCAATTGGGAGTATACGCGTTGGATGAGGGGTAATCGACGAGGACAGTGGCGGCGGCGGCGAGGATGAATACCGGCGATCGTCGGGAGGAAGATGTAAGGCACTAGAGACTTCATGAAGTGGTTGTAGAGCTCCGGGGTGATGATGTGGTGCTGGCTAGGGAGTTGTGGTGGCGCGGGAAGGCTCGGAGTGAGCTGTCCACGAGGAGCATGAGGCGGCGGCGGACGGTGGCCGTCGGTGAGGATGCCTCGGTGGAAATTCGGAGATGGCTGGGGCTAGGGAGCATGAGTGGAGGTCGGGAAAGCCTGCGGGGAAGCTAGCGGGGGCAATGGATGGCCTATGACCGCTGCCCACGGTGGCCCGTGGTCACCGGAGTGGAGGAAGAAAGGGCGGCGGTGGAATTTGGGTCGGGCGCTCGAGAATTGGCAATGGGACTGGAGGCATAGAACGTAGGGGTTAAGGTGATGCTGTTGTGCGTGAGAGATAGGGAGTTAAGGCTCTTCAGTGAGCTCTCCACGGCAACGAGGAGGTGTCGGCCAGCGGACACTCGTGGAAGTCGTGGCGCGCGCGGGAGGCCAATAGGGGAGAGGAACAGGACCGGGAGGGGAAGAGGATGACGCGTGGATGCAGAGGAGGCAGGAGGTGGACGGCGATAGCCTGCACAGCGTCGGCCGGAGGGGAAGCACTGCCGGCGGCAGAGCAGAACAGAGCAGGGGCCCACGTGCGCGAGGGAGAAGAAGAGAGGGAAGGAGGTCCGGGGGACTTGTTTGCGATTTCTAGAAAGTTCAAGGACCTCTTGGTAAACTAAGATTTCTCACTTCTACAAAGGTCAAATGAGAAAATGCTCAACATGAAAGTTGTAGAGTTTTTCAAACTCTACAACATTGCTTAAGGGCTCAAGTTCAGAAACTCAAAGTTTACAACTTTTTATGTTAAGTTTTTGAATAGAGGTAGAATTTGAATTACCTTTGTCTTTATCCAAATAAATTTGATCAAATTTTGGGTATGTTTACAAATTTTCCTGGATTGTCATGATTACTTGTATTTTTACATATTAGCCCTTAAGTAACCCTGAATATTACTATTACACTTCAACTATTTTGCATATGGCCCTTCAATTTTTATCTTAATCACACATAGGTCCCTAGTTTCATACAAAGGCCTATTTTTCTTAAGTTTTAACTTACCTTTTATACTTTTCTTCTCTATGGTCATTTAGATTTTACACTTAATATTATATTTACCCAATTACACTCAAGGACTTATATAATTCATAAATTACAATTATACCCCTGGTTATCTGTACTACTCACATACACCATAACAAGCATGCATATATTATGTTAAAACTTAGTGTCTATGTTTCTAATTACCTGAATGTTACAGGTTCAAATCTGAAATTTAAGGTTCAACAACAAAATACAAGCCTTGGGCTCACTACTTAACATTAGAAAGGGATATAGTTTATCAAATTAAAAGTTGAACATGTCATTCCCAAAAGAACGATTTCGCAGCGGATAACTAAATAACGATAAAATGATGGGGTCTTGCTCAAGGACACCATCAAGGCCGCATCAACCTACTCCTCGCCCGCACCGGGGTCGGCAGGATAGAAGTGGCCAAACACAACCTCCAGCTCACCTGCAACTTAGTTAACAAAGCAACATGAGTACAAAAGTACTCGCAAGACTTACACAATTTAATTAATAACCAAGGATTATGCAAATGAAGGCTCACAAGATAAGGCTTTAGGGTTAAGTAATTTGCATAAGCATGAGCTCTCGAATCCAACACCTAGCTTCCTAGCATTTTAATTATCTTGGCCAAACCACCTCAACTTTTAGTTAATAAATCACGAAACCAAAGAGTATCAAGAGTTGACATAAACCAAGTCCGAACAAAATGATACTTCTACGAAGAATTCATTGGATATTGAGCTTGATCATAACCGAGAGCGCGGCAATTCAAATTGATTAGTTAACCTTGCAAGGGTGTACTTCTTTATCCACACGACACAAGGACCATGCAACTCACCCGACCGATCACGTTGAGCACGGGGGGGGGGGGGGTACTCGCATCAACCTTTCCTGGCAATTCTCAACCGTTGAACATCACGCAAAACTTGCACGGAGAGTTACCTAGGTCCACCGGGGACACCCCTAAGCCTCTCTACAAAGCCCTATGGCCACGCATCTAGGACCGTGCATCAAAGATTAATACTTAGAAGGTAATCGGTTCATCCATACCATGATTGGATATGTGGTAGTGTTACCGCCATAATTTGACTAGACCAAAGGATGGGCCGAGAGCAACATGGGCTGAAGGAAATCATCGTAATGGTCTGCGAATCGGCCTCTGTGCAAACGTGTCAAGGGCCAGGATGGTCGTAAGGATAGTTTAAATATGGTAAGTTAGAGATTGAATCGTAACCAGCTAGGGTTAGTTAATATCAAAGTCTCCGGACTATAAATATGTATCGTGAGAATCAATCAAGACAATCAATCATCCACAACAAACTCTCTGCGCATCGCCACCTGTAACACCCTAAGGTATTTTCCTTAAATTTTAATGAATTTATTTGGGCTCAAATAAAATTTCCCAGAGTTTTCTCTAATTTCTCTTGCATTTAAAGTAATTTTAAAACGTAAAGAATTAAAATTTATTTTAGGTTCAACATGTTTGTGCATTCATGCTGGTGCATAAGTTTAATTTGGTTGAGTGCATAGGAGTTGAATTCAAATTTGAGTTGAATTCAAATAGGATTGAGTTGGGTTGATAAAGAAAAGGGAAGAAGCAGGAAAGTAGGTCAGTCATTCCTTTCCTCTCTCAGTAATTCCTTTCCTTTCTCAGTCATTCCTTTCCTTTCTCAGTAATTCCTTTCCTTTCTCAGTCATTCCTTTCCTCTCTCAGTAATTCCTTTCCTTTCTCAGTCATTCCTTTCCTTTCTCAGTAATTCCTTTCCTTTCTCAGTCATTCCTTTCCTTTCTCAGTAATTCCTTTTCTTTCTCAGTCATTCCTTTCCTTTCTCAGTAATTCCTTTCCTTTCTCAGTCATTCCTTTCTTTCCTCAGTCGTTCCTTTCCTTTCTCAGTCATTCCCTCAGCCTGACCCCACCTGTCGGCCCTTCCCCTTCTTCTTCTCTGGCGCTCAACTTCCCCCGAGATCTCCGGCGAGCTTCCTTATCCGGGCCCGCACGCCCAGGGTAGCGCCGCCGCCCTACAAGTAGCAGCCCCACGCCCCTCAGAACCCTAATCCCAGCCCTGCAACCCGAAGATCCCAGCACCGCCGCCCCTTTCTTCTTCCGCTCCGGTTACCTCGGCCTCACCGTGGTCCGGGCACTCCGCCGTGCTTTAGACCGCCACATCCCCCGCAAAAGTTTCCTCTCGCCATACCGAAGCTCCCCGAGCTCAGTGCCGAAGCCCTACGCCTCGGTATCGACGGGAATTCGCGAAGAAGCCGCCGCCGGTGAGCCGCTCCGCCGTTCCAATTCGTCGCCGCCGGTGCCGTTCCGGCCCTGCTGATTCCCTTTGCACCTCCGCAGGACCCCCCGGAGCGTTTCCCGCCATCCAGAGGATCCGGCCACCCCTGCAGCGCCTGCCTCCGCGAGCGCCGCCCGCCCTGCCGCTCGGCCATCGTCGACAACCATCCTCCGTCGCGTCTCCGGTCCCCACGACGCCTCGGTGAGCAGCACATCATCCCCCTGGTCGTGTTGCGCTAGATCCCGTAGCATTTAGACCTCCGTAGCACCAGAACACCGCTCGCCGGCGTTGCCCATGGTTCCGGCGACCGTTCCGCCGTCCCCGCGAGCCAGCCAGATCGGACCAGTCCGATCCAGATCGGACCGTCCGGACCCCTCTATTCAGATCGGACCGTCCGAACCGGAATGCGTCCGAACCGTTCGATTTAGATCCAACCGCCCTTATTAGAAGGCGCGTACCGGTCAGCGCCGGTAGTTTTGCTAAAGAGCCCTCGGGTTTATAGGAAATCAACCCGCCATCCAACCCTAGCCCAAAATTATTTACAGATAGGTCTTTTTCTTCCCGTTTGACCCCCTGACTCTCTGGAAATCTAACCGCAGTCCGTGCCGCGTGTTTTCACGTGCTAGCCCCCGAGTCTATGCTTTATTTACATTTTAGTCCTCGGTTGTTGTCCAGAAGCCCCTGGAAGATCTGTTTTTCTCGCAATTAGGTCCCTGGATCCTGTTTTAAGCGCAGTTTTCACGTTTTAGCTCCGTTTTAGGTGTTCTTTATATGTACGCGATCGTTGTAACGCGTAGATTAGTTCTAGGCTAGTTTCATGTGCTGTTCTGTTGTATTGGTGTACTGTTTTCTTATAGTTTGTTCTTGCTATGCATGTGTGTATGTGTGGGCTATGTTTGATGATCGTGAGTAGACGCGGAGCCTTTGGAGCAGTACCAGGAGCAGCCGTCTTCCGAGCAGTTTGAGCAGCAGCCGGGAGAGTACGAGGAAGGCAAGTATAACATGAACCTCCTATCACTTTTAAATACAATTTCATACTGCATTTAAATTCTGTATGCCTATAAGGATTTCCTAGCCACTTTATATCCTAAATATATATCCTTTGGGTTGCATTGTGGTTAGTTGTGCTAGGTTGCTGCGCTATAACACACTTGGTCCTTTTTAATTAATTTGTTAATGGTTATATGCAACTTAATTCTGGAGCCGACCCTCTGTGCTGTGTGCTTGAGTGGTTTGTGCGTCCTTAAAAGATGTTTTTGTTAGAAACATGGTTTAGGGGTCCAGCACGGTGCTTAGTGCTTGGTTGGCCACTCTCCATAAGGACCGGTTCATAGAGCGACAACCTGGGACAACCGCACAACCACAAGACTGGTATGGGACGGTCTTGACTTATTAATTAGGTCATTTTGGTTCGGGAGTAACTTACCTGCGTGGGCAAGAGGGGTGGTAAGCTTCAATGGTCCCTGCTCCTCCGGCTTGGTCTGTGCTGTGTGTCTTGTACCCCCGGAGGTGGGCCCCATCGTCGCTGATCCAGAATCCTTAGCGGTTACACCTTACCAACGTGATCCTTTGTAACGGTCTCGTAGTGTGCTTGCTAGCCATCTCACCTAAGGAAGTGTGATGAACAACTAGCGTAGCCCACGACTTGTGGGTAAAGTTGTGCAATCTCTCGAGAGTGTAAAACTGATATATCAGCTGTGCTCACAGTCATGAGCGGCCCAGATCCTCCGTCTGATTAGTGGGGTTATCAACCTTTGACGAGGGAGATTCCCCGGGTGGTTTTGGTTTGGATGGTTCTCAGTAGTTCTCAATTAATATTGATTAATTCTTATGCAATTTGGGTTATGGTAAATCATCCACTTGTAGTAATTAGCTTTAATAAAATTTGCCAAGATTAAAAGCTAATGCAGTTGAGTCAGCTAACCTTAGAGCCTCATGCTCGTGTTATACTTGTTGAGTACTAGTTTTGTACTCACACTTGCCTCTCTACTCTTCTGTTCTATTTTGGATATGTTCGACTGCTGCTCAGTGCCCGGCAATGTGGAGGACTACGTCAGCGGCTTCGACGACTTCTAGGCGTTTGTCTACCAGTCGACGTCCCTGTGGCGCCCAGCTCTTCATATATTCATTTTACGCTTCCGCATTCCTTGAGCTGATTCTTGATTCAGTTGTAATAAAGATATTCATTTATTAATTTATACGCTTTTATTCGTGACATGTGTTGTGATATCTTGATAATCTGTTGTATATATGCGTGACTTGATCCTGGCGCATATATGATTGCTCGATTTATGTTCTTATAAATCGGGTGTGACAGATTGGTATCAGAGCCGTGTCGACTGTAGGACGAAGCCTAGATAGAACTGGTCGAGTTTAGGGATTTCCTCTCGCTTGCTCTGCTTCCGCAAAACCCAAACATCCATTTTTTGCTTCTATTCCTTGAGTCTTAAGCCCTAGATTTGCTATTTTTTTCGGCCTTTTCTGAGAAATAGCTTGAGTTTTCTGTAGACGTTGGCCTGAGTCGCCTAATCCTGTAATTTATAGGTTTAGGTTGTCCCGATGAAAATACGCTAGAACGAGTGTGTTAGTCGAGTAGTGTGAAAAACTCGACTAAGTTGTGAATGTTGAATGTTTGTTATTGTGCAAATGCTTGATTTGGATTTTTGGTTGATTGCATAGGCTAGTAGTTAAACTTGTTCATGCAAATCGACCTAACCCAACTTGAACTAAATAATAAAATTGAGTTAGAACGTTGGGGGTAAAACCTATATTCCTTTCTTTCTGACATCTCCTTCCGAAGTTCATTTCCGCAGCTGCACGATATCTTATTCTCATAAATTTCGTTTGTTGCAATCAGATGGTGAACACCAGGCGCACCGGTTCCGGTTCTGACCAGCAGGAGCAGAACAACCAGAGTACTGGTCAGCCGCTACCGATGCCTCCACCACTGACCCCGGAGCAGTTCTTCCAGCTCCAGATGCAGATGATGGCTACCCTGAACAACACCGTTCAGGCTCTGCAGCAGATCCATGCTCAGCCACCGCCTCCTCCGCCGCCTCAGCCCCGTGACAGGCGTGCGGATTTTCTGAGAGGTCACCCTCCGACCTTCTCTCACGCCACGGACCCACTCCAGGCGGACGACTGGCTTCGTTCGGTGGAGCGCCAGTTGGTTGTTGCGCAGTGCGACGACCGGGAGCGAGTTCTGTACGCCGCAGGGCAGCTGCGAGGCTCCGCTCTTGACTGGTGGGAGTCCTACCCAGCTCGGGATCGTGATGCTCTCACGTGGGACCAGTTCCGTGAGCGCTTCAGGAACCATCACATCCCTGAGGGCATTATGAAGATGAAGCAGAAGGAGTTCCGTGCCCTTAAGCAGGTAAAATTAAATGGAATTCCTTACAATTTCTTTTGAGCTTGATCTATCCTTGATTTCTTTCATAAAACCTGACCAATTGAACGATTTCTATCCTTGTTATCTGTGTTCGTTATTTCAGGGATCTATGACGGTGACGGAGTACCGTGACCGCTTCCTTCAGCTTGCCCGCTATGCCCCTGCCGACGTCGCTCGTGATAGCGACAAGCAGGAGTACTTCAAGGAGGGACTGGATGATCACATCCAGTATGCGCTGCTGAACCACCGCTTCGACAACTTCAACCAGCTGGTTGATGCTGCCCTCAACACCGAGCGCAAGCGCCGGGAGATTGAGGACAAGAAGAGGAAGATGGCTCCATCCTCTTCGGGCAGCAACACTCGTCCCCGCTATCAGCATCCGTAGCAGCAGCAGCAGAGGCCGCCTCAGCAGTACCAGCAGCGGCAGCAGTACCCGCCTCGTCCTCAGCAGCAGCAGGCGGGACAGGATCAGAGGCTTCCGGCGCCTCCAGCTCCCCCAGCTCAGAGGCAGGGAGCGCCCACTCCTCCTCCTGGGCAGCAGGCTCCGGCACTCCCTCGAGTGTGCTTCCACTGCGGCGAGCCAGGGCACTACGCCAACGTCTGCCCTCGGAAGGCGCAGGCAGGGCAGCAGGGGCGTGCAGCACAGCCCAAGGCCCCAGCTCAGGGCAGGGTGAACCACGTGACGGCCGAGTCAGCGGCCGAGGCTCCTAACGTGGTTATTGGTACGTTCATGGTTAATGCCCATCCTGCTACAGTGCTTTTTGATACTGGTGCTACACATTCTTTCATCACCCAGTCTTTTGTTGAGCATCATGGCATTCCTACTAGCACATTAAAGAGGTGCATGTTAGTATCTTCACCGGGAGGACAGTTGAGGTCTCATGTCTTCTGTCCCAGAGTCAGTGTGGCCATAAGGGGGGTAGATTTCAGTGCAAATCTGATGGTGCTAGACTCGAAGGGCATTGATGTGATCCTAGGGATGGAGACTCTTGCTAAGTGGGGAGTCCGGATAGATTGTGCTCAGAGGACGGTTCTTCTGTCAGCACCCGATGGTCAGGAGGTCACGGTTGGTGCCACAGGGCCTTCTGGATTTCTTCATCAGATGGAGGCTAGACCCACGGATGGTATTCGCGTGGTGTCTGAATTCCCGGATGTCTTTCCGGATGATTTGCCAGGTATGCCGCCTGATCGCGACATTGAGTTTTCTATTGATCTCTTGCCTGGCACAGCTCCTATTGCTAAGAGGCCCTATCGTATGGCTCCTGTCGAGCATGAGGAGGTTAAGAAGACTGTCGACGAGTTGCTAGCTAAGGGTTATATCCATCGCAGTTTCTCTCCTTGGGCTTTTCCTGTATTGCTTGTAGAGAAGAAGGATGGTGCGAAGAGGATGTGCGTCGATTATCGGGATCTGAATGCAGTCACTATCAAGAACAAGCATCCATTGCCCCGTATTGAGGATCTCTTCGATCAACTTCAGGGTGCTTGTGTATTCTCGAAGATTGATCTGCGTTCGGGTTATCATCAGCTGAAGATTCGTCCTGAGGATATTCAGAAGACGGCATTCACCTGCAAGTATGGGTTATACGAGTATACGGTCATGTCCTTCGGCTTGACTAATGCTCCGGCTTTCTTCATGCATCTGATGAACAAGGTTTTCATGGATTATCTGGACACCTTTGTGGTGATATTTATTGATGATATCCTGATATATTCCAAGTCAGAAGCGGAGCATGAGAAGCATCTGGGGCTTGTGTTGCAGAGGCTCAGGGAGCACAAGCTGTATGCCAAGCTCAGCAAGTGCGAGTTCTGGATTGACGAGGTCCCTTTCCTCGGTCATGTTATCTCCAAGGGAGGTATTGCTGTGGACCCCGGGAAGGTGAGGGATGTGCTTGACTGGGTTGTACCGCAGACGGTGAAGGAAGTCCGCTCTTTTCTGGGCTTAGCAGGTTACTATCGGAGGTTCATTGAGAATTTCTCCAAGATTGCGAAGCCTTTGACTTCCTTGCTGGAGAAGGGTGTGGATTTCTCTTGGACTGATGAGCGTCAGAAGGCCTTCGAGGAGCTGAAGAAGAGGTTGACTACGGCGCCAGTCCTTACTCTGCCAGACCAGAGCAAGAGGTTCACAGTGTATTGTGATGCTTCGAGGGATGGTCTTGGTTGCGTTCTGATGCAGGAAGGCAGAGTGATAGCTTATGCTTCGCGGCAGTTGCGCCGGCACGAGCTGAATTATCCCACTCATGATCTGGAGTTAGCCGCAGTTGTGCATGCTCTGAAGATATGGAGGCATTACTTGTTTGGGCAAAGGTGTGATATTTACACCGATCACAAGAGCCTCAAGTATATTTTCACCCAGAGTGAGCTGAACATGCGATAGAGAAGATGGCTAGAGTTGGTCAAGGATTATGACTTGGAGATTCACTATCATCCGGGCAAGGCCAATGTTGTAGCAGATGCTCTGAGCAGGAAGAGCTATGTTAACATGGCCGTGGCTTTTCAGATGCCTCAGGAGTTATGCGAGGAGTTTGAGCAGTTGAGTCTGGGTTTCTTGCATCACACCTCGGGTACGTCGTTCGAGGCGGAACCCACTCTAGAGGCTGAGATCAGGCAGTATCAGAAGGAAGATCAGAAGCTGCAGGAGATTCGTGAGTTGCTCAAGATTGGCAAGGCTCCACATTTCAGGGAGGATGATCAGGGTACCTTGTGGTACAAGGGTCGTATATGTGTGCCGGATGTAGCAGATCTCAGGAAGTTGATTCTGAGTGAGGCTCATGATACAGCATATTCTATCCATCCAGGCAGTACGAAGATGTATTACGACCTGAAGGAACGATTCTGGTGGTCTGGAATGAAGCATTCTGTTGCGGAGTACGTGGCTATCTGCGACACTTGTCAGCGTGTCAAGGCAGAGCATCAGAGGCCAGCAGGGTTATTGCAGCCGTTGAAGATTCCAGAGTGGAAATGGGAGGAGATCACTATGGACTTCATCGTTGGCTTGCCTCGTACTCAGAAAGGGTACAACTCCATATGGGTAGTAGTGGACCGGTTGACGAAGGTTGCTCACTTCATCCCGGTGAACACTACTTACTCCGGTGCTAGACTCGCAGAGTTGTACATCTCCAGGATTGTCTGTCTGCATGGTGTTCCGAAGAAGATTATATCTGATCGAGGATCTCAGTTCACTTCACGGTTCTGGGAGCAGTTGCATGATTCGTTGGATACGAAGCTGCGCTTCAGTACTGCTTATCATCCTCAGACAGATGGGCAGACAGAGAGGACCAACCAAGTGTTGGAGGATATGCTTCGAGCCTGTGCTATTCAGTATGGTACCAGCTGGGATAAATGCCTGCCGTATGCAGAGTTTTCTTATAACAACAGTTATCAGGCCAGTCTGAAGAAGTCTCCTTTCGAGGCCCTGTATGGTCGGAAGTGCAGGACTCCGCTGTATTGGGATCAGATTGGTGAGAGGCAGGTGTTTGGTCCGGATATTGTTGGGGAGGCCGAACAGCTGGTACAGCAGGTGCGAGAAAATCTGAGGGTCGCTCAGACTCGTCAGAAGAGCTACGCGGATGTGCGTCGTCGAGATTTGACCTTTGCAGTGGGTGATCATGTATATCTGAAGGTCTCGCCGATGAGAGGAATCCGCAGGTTTAATGTAAGAGGGAAGCTAGCTCCTCGGTACATTGGTCCGTTCAAGGTGTTGGAACGGAAAGGTGAGGTGGCATATCGTTTAGAGTTGCCACTCAATCTCTCAGGAGTGCACGATGTGTTCCACGTGTCTCAGCTGAAGAAGTGCTTGAGGGTGCCAGAAGAGCAAGCACCGATAGAAGGGTTAGATGTGTAGGAGGACCTGACCTATATTGAGCATCCGGTGAAGATTCTGGAGATATCGGAGAGAGTTACTAGAAACAAGAAGATCAAAATGTGCCGAGTTCAGTGGAGTCATCACACGGAGGATGAGGCTACTTGGGAGCGAGAAGATGAGTTAAGGAAAACATATCCCGATCTCTTTGCTAGCTAGCCTATCCGAATCTCGGGACTAGATTCCTGTAAGGGGGGTAGGTTTGTAACACCCTAAGGTATTTTCCTTAAATTTTAATGAATTTATTTGGGCTCAAATAAAATTTCCCAGAGTTTTCTCTAATTTCTCTTGCATTTAAAGTAATTTTAAAATGTAAAGAATTAAAATTTATTTTAGGTTCAACATGTTTGTGCATTCATGCTGGTGCATAAGTTTAATTTGGTTGAGTGCATAGGAGTTGAATTCAAATTTGAGTTGAATTCAAATAGGATTGAGTTGGGTTGATAAAGAAAAGGGAAGAAGCAGGAAAGTAGGTCAGTCATTCCTTTCCTCTCTCAGTAATTCCTTTCCTTTCTCAGTCATTCCTTTCCTTTCTCAGTAATTCCTTTCCTTTCTCAGTCATTCCTTTCCTCTCTCAGTAATTCCTTTCCTTTCTCAGTCATTCCTTTCCTTTCTCAGTAATTCCTTTCCTTTCTCAGTCATTCCTTTCCTTTCTCAGTAATTCCTTTTCTTTCTCAGTCATTCCTTTCCTTTCTCAGTAATTCCTTTCCTTTCTCAGTCATTCCTTTCTTTCCTCAGTCGTTCCTTTCCTTTCTCAGTCATTCCCTCAGCCGGACCCCACCTGTCGGCCCTTCCCCTTCTTCTTCTCTGGCGCTCAACTTCCCCCGAGATCTCCGGCGAGCTTCCTTATCCGGGCCCGCACGCCCAGGGTAGCGCCGCCGCCCTACAAGTAGCGGCCCCACGCCCCTCAGAACCCTAATCCCAGCCCTGCAACCCGAAGATCCCAGCACCGCCGCCCCTTTCTTCTTCCGCTCCGGTTACCTCGGCCTCACCGTGGTCCGGGCGCTCCGCCGTGCTTCAGACCGGCCACATCCCCCGCAAAAGTTCCTCTCGCCATACCGAAGCTCCCTGAGCTCAGTGCCGAAGCCCTACGCCTCGGTATCGACGGGAATTCGCGAAGAAGCCGCCGCCGGTGAGCCGCTCCGCCGTTCCAATTCGTCGCCGCCGGTGCCGTTCCGGCCCTGCTGATTCCCTTTGCACCTCCGCAGGACCCCCCGGAGCGTTTCCCGCCATCCAGAGGATCCGGCCACCCCTGCAGCGCGTGCCTCCGCGAGCGCCGCCCGCCCTGCCGCTCGGCCATCGTCGACAACCATCCTCCGTCGCGTCTCCGGTCCCCACGACGCCTCGGTGAGCAGCACATCATCCCCCTGGTCGTGTTGCGCTAGATCCCCGTAGCATTTAGACCTCCGTAGCACCAGAACACCGCTCGCCGGCGTTGCCCATGGTTCCGGCGACCGTTCCGCCGTCCCCGGAGCCAGCCAGATCGGACCAGTCCGATCCAGATCGGACCGTCCGGACCCCTCTATTCAGATCGGACCGTCCGAACCGGGAATGCGTCCGAACCGTTCGATTTAGATCCAACCGCCCTTATTAGAAGCGCGTACCGGTCAGCGCCGGTAGTTTTGCTAAAGAGCCCTCGGGTTTATAGGAAATCAACCCGCCATCCAACCCTAGCCCAAAATATTTACAGATAGGTCTTTTTCTTCCCGTTTGACCCCCTGACTCTCTGGAAATCTAACCGCAGTCCGTGCCGCGTGTTTTCACGTGCTAGCCCCCGAGTCTATGCTTTATTTACATTTTAGTCTCGGTTGTTGTCCAGAAAGCCCCTGGGAAGATCTGTTTTTCTCGCAATTAGGTCCCTGGATCCTGTTTTTAAAGCGCAGTTTTCACGTTT